>NC_064643.1:581893509-582196539 GCF_023864345.2 Schistocerca serialis cubense
GTTTATAAAAAGTAGTGACTGGCGTGTTGTCACGAGCCAGTTGCGCGGCCACTATTGACCAGACGTTTTCAGTTGGTGAGAGATCTGGAGAACGTGCTGGCCAGGGCAGCAGTCGAACATTTTCTGTATCCAGAAAGGCCCGTACAGGACCTGCAATATGCGGTCGTGCATTATTCTGCTGAAATGTAGGGTTTCGCAGGGGTCGAATGAAGGGTAGAGCCACAGGTCGTAACACATCTGAAATGTAACGTACACTGTTCAAAGTGCCGCCAATGCGAACAAGAGGTGACCGAGACGTGTAACCAATGGCACTCCATACCATCACGCCAGGTGATACGCCAGTATAGCGATGACTAATACATGCTTCCAATGTGCGTTCACCGCGATGTCGCCAAACACGGATGTGATCATCGTGATGCTGCAAACAGAACCTCGATTCATCGGAAAAAATGACGTTCTGCCATTAATGCGCCCAGGTTCGTCGTTGAGTACACCATCGCATGCGCCCCTGTCTATGATGCAGCGTCATGGGTAACCGCATCCATGGTCTCCGAACTGATAGTCCATTCTGCTGCAAACGTCGTCGATCTGTTCGTGCAGATGGTTGTTGTCTTGCAAACGTCCCGATCTGTTGACTCAGGGATCGAGACGTGGCTGCACGATCCGTTACAGCCATGCGGATAAGATACGTGTCGTCTCGACTGCTAGTGATACGAGGCCGTTGGGATCCAGCACGGCGTTCCGTATTACGCTCGTGAACCCACCGATTCCATATTCTGCTAACAGTCATTGGATCTCGACCAACGCGAGCAGCAATGTCGCGATACGATAAACCGCAATCGCGATAGGCTACAATCCGACCTATATCAAAGTCGGAAACGTGATGGTACACATTTCTCCTCCTTACACGAGGCATCACAACAACGTTTCACTAGGCAACGGCGGTCAACTGCTGTTTGTGTATGAGAAATCGGTTGGAAACTTTCGTCATGACAGCACGTTGTAGGTGTCGCCACCGGCGCCAACTTTGTGTGAATGCTCGGAAAAGCTAATCATTTGCATATCACAGCATCTTCTTTCTGTCGGTTGAATTTCGCGTCTGTAGCACGTCATCTTCGTGGTGTAGCAATTTTAATGGCCAGCAGTGTATTTAACCAATTTTTTCATGAATGGTATATATCGGATGTAAACATAGACATAGATAAATAAATATGTAATAAACATGTTGCTACCGTTCTCTTTTTATGTTGTTGTTGAGTAACTGTGGAGTACTTAAGGTTTGACGCGATCGATAGTAACAGGCCACTTTGACCTCCAATAGCTCATGTACTATTTAAGTTACATGCCTGTAATTCGTACCAATTTAGGTTTACACCAATAGCTTTCTAAAGACACGTAGATTGACGAAATCGGACGAACCGTTTAGATGTTGGAAATTCGTTGAGGGTGTTACTTGTATAACTTACAGTTAGACAATAAACTTGAAACTAATTAATATATTGAAATCTGATTACACCATCAGAATCGTCGTGCAAATTACGGTAATGTACAGGTTTCGCTACTATTAATTTCTATACGAACTGTGAAATGTCTGCAATGATGCTTTCACAAAGTCCACCATCTTTGTCACCCTCGGCATACAAGTCTCTTGCATTGACACAGCGTCACCACGGAATTCCCAGCCACGGGGTCGGGATGGACCCCTCTTGCTTTGGCCAACGTCCGCCACCACGTGGTTGCTGCCGGGCCGCGGCTTTGATGAGCATCCCAACTCCCAACATATAATATTTAAAGAACGCCACGACTCGCCCGTTACCTCACAGCAGCTACTGCCTCCCTTCCATGTTCTTCGACTGCCAGTTTCTGCTCACGCCGTAAATAATCTTTCGCTACATGTATTTCATCGCAATACCTTCGAAACTTCGAAGAGTGTAGTCCTGTCAATATTGTCAAAAGTCTTCTCTACATCTACAAATCCTACAAACGTACGTTTGCCTTTCTTCCCACTATTTTATATGATAAGTACTGACTCTCGTGTACCTGCACCTCTCTGAAACTTAAACTGGTCTTCACCAAACTGGCCTTCATCCTTTTTTTCCACTCTTTTGTCACTAATTCGTGTCAGTATTTTGCCACCATGACTTATTCAACTCATACTTTGGTAATATGCACACTACTCATCTGCAATTTTGGAATAAAAATTGTTTTACTCTTTTTGAAGCCTGATGGTATTTTATCCGTCTCATTTATCTTCGACACCATGTGAAATAGTTTCGTCATGGCTGGTTCTGCCAAGGATAGTAACAATTCTGAGGGAATGTCATCTACTGCAGGGGCCTTGTTTCCACTTTGGTCTTTCAGTACGACGTTAAATTCTTCCTACAGCATCATATGTCCCATCTTCCTGTTCACGTTATACAGATTTGGTCTCAAGTTCATTACCCTTGTATAGTCGACCTATATATTCTATTCAACTTTCATCTTTCCCTTCTTTGCTTGGTACTGGCATCTGAGCTGTTGCTATTCCCACATGTGTTTCCCTTTTCTACAAAAATCTCTTTACTTTTTCAATAAGCATCATTTGTCTTTCTCCTAGTTATGCATGCATCGACAGACTTTCATTTGATCACTAGCCATTTCACCTTACACATTTTGACTTGGTGATAGTTTCATTCTTTATATGTGTGCATTCTCTGTCACCTGCTCCATTTGCTGCAATTTGACATTTTATACAATACTGGCCCTCAAAATTTCTACACCAAGAAGAAATGCAGATGGTAAACGGGTATTCATTGCACAAATATATGGTACTAGAACTGTTATGTGATTACATTTTCACGCAATTTGGGTGCATAGATCCTGAGAAATCGGTATCCAGAATAACTAACTCTGGCCATAATAACGGCCTTGATACGCCTGGCCATTGAGTCAAACAGAGCTTGGATGGCGTGTACATGTGCAGCTGCCCATGCAGCTTCAACACGATACCACAGTTCATCAAGAGTAATGACTGGCGTATTGTGACTAGCCATTTGCGCGGCCACCATTGACCAGACGTTTTCAGTTGGTGAGAGATCTGGAGAATGTGCTGGCCAGTTCAGCAGTCGAACATTTTGTGTATCCAGAAAGGCCAGTACAGGACCTTCAACATGCGGTCGTGCATTATCCTCATCAAATGTAGGGTTTCTCAGGGATCGAATGAAGGGTAGAGCCACGGTGCGTAACACATCTGGAATGTAACATACACTGTTCAAAGTGCCGTCAATGCGAACAAGAGGCGAGCGAGTCGCGTAACCAATGGCAACCCATACCATCACGCCGGGTGATACTCCAGTATGGCGATGACGAATACACGCTTCCAATGTGCGTTCACCGCGTTGTCGCCAAACACGGATGCGACCATCGTGATGCTGTAAACAGAACCTGGATTCATCCGAAAAAATTACGTTTTGCCATTCGTGCACCCAGGTTCGTAGTTGAGTACACCATCGCAGGCGCTCCTGTCTGTGATGCAGCGTCAAGGGTAACCGCAGCCATGGTCTCCAAGTTGATAGTCCATGCTGCTGCAAACATTGTCGAACTATTCGTGCAGATGGTTGTTGTCTTGCAAACGTCCCCATCTGTTGAGTCAGAGATCGAGACGAGGCTGTACGATCCGTTACAGCCATGCGGATAAGATAGTGTCATCTCGACTGGTAGTGATACGAGGCCGTTGGGAACCAGCACGGCGTTCCGTATTACCCTCCTGAACCCACGGAGTCCATATTCTGCTAACAGTCATTGAACCTCGACCAACGCGAGCAGCAATGTCGCAATACGATACACCGCAATCGCGATAGGCTACAATCCGACCTTTAGCATAGTCGGAAACGTGATGGTAAGCATTTCTCCTCCTTACACGAGGCATCACAACAACGTTTCACCAAGAAACGCCGATCAACTGCTGTTTGTGTATGAGAAATCGGTTGGAAGCTTTCCTCACGTCAGCACGTTGTAGGTGTCGCCACCGGCGCCAATCTTATGTGACTGCTCTGAAAAGCTAATCATTTGCATATCACAGCATCTTCTTCCTGTTGGTTAAATTTCACATCTGTAGCACGTCATCCTCGTAGTGTGGCAATTTTAATGGCCAGTAGTGTATTAAATTAAATGCTTCCAGTGAGAGCCACAAATTTCTAGAAGATTTCGTTGTTATTTTATCTGTTGGAGTTTTCGCTATTTCATCCCTCAGACCTACTCGTCTGACGTAAGTAGTAGCGCAGTGTGTAGTTTGGAATACTTCGACGCTTCTTGAACCGTCGTGTTGTCACTTGCACAGTTTAGCACTGCATATAGGACGATACACATGTATGGCAAAGATGCAGGGGCAGGGAACGACGTCACAATCCAGGATGACGGAATCCATGAAGTCACCATGGTGGGAAAATACAAAATATTCAAGATAGCGTAACTTGGCGTGATTTTCAAAAGTATACTAACGATCTGTAATATTTATCAAAGATACATAAAGATATTAACAATGCTGGTGTAGCTTACAGCAGTTTCTATCTCTATTATTTATCAGATGTATGTAAGCTTTATGTCACAATGTTATTTCCATATCCGTGTTCATCAACATAATATGTAAAGAATTTAACATACAGTATTTACACATCCGTGTTATTTATCAAAAATACGTAAGTGTCACCAGCAACACATATGTACACACACAGCATGTCATAAAGCTATTGAGAATTACGTGGTACAATTAAAAATTATAAAGCACAAATATGTGTCGTAAAATGTACTCTTATTTTTTTTACATTTAACAATAATGGCAGCATCCCAAATAATTACGAGAGTTATTATCAGCAGCTCTTGAAGCATGGAGGAGAATAAACGTTCCCACAACAAAAGAATCCTGGACAACTTTCCACGCACCCCAGCTACGGGTGACGTGTCAGGGGAAGACGAGACAAGACGTGTGCAGAGTACCTCCTACAGAGAAGTTAGCAAGTGTGACTCATCCTATAGTAAACAATAAAATATGTAATTCAGCACAGAAAAGCAATCCATACCATATTAATGGTTATAGTCATATTGGTTAAATATCCAGATATACTGTTAGAAACGGAAAGACCACGTAATATACAAGGAGGGAGGGAGTTGTGAGAACACACGGATCTAATCTACTGTCTGCAACATAAATGAGCATATACAGAAATTCCATGTTTGCCTTTCTTGTATAGCTGCACAGTGTAACATTCACGTCATTAAGAGCATAACATAAAACTGATTCTAACTCTCTTGTATTAGCATACACCCGGGTCTCCATTAGATATGTTGAGCATTTGCTTGAGAGGCAGCGGGTGGTGGGGCATTTGTTGATAATCGAGCAGTGGCTCAAGTCTCAAGTATTCACGCACACACATATTTGAAGCATCCGTTAATTTTACGACATGGTCAACCGAGAAATTTATCGAGTACTTATTGGTATGAAGCAATTAAAAGTTTTCAGAAACCATTTTCTAAATTTTGTGATAAAGACTCCAGACAAGTGTATTTGGGTCAGTTTAGTTAAATATAACACGCACAAGGATTCCCTGAATGCACAAGTACAGTCACTGACACGTCTCAATTTATTGACTAAGCTTTTCAGACAGTTTCCACATACATGTATATCAGTTGGCTCAGCAAAACATGATACGTCCGGAGACTGCATCGGTGCATACGCTGTAAGACGTCGTGGCCTCCTGACCTTTATTGCTTACATATTCCGCCCTCACAATCATATTCTGCACATCAAGACGCTTCATTCGAACCCAAACTCGATAAGGTAAAGTCAATGTTGTATGAATTCATGTAAACGATATGCAATTAACAAGTAAGCACACCGTGGTTGAAATACTCAAGGCTGGCGTACCCACATACATTCCAGACACGACGGTCACAGAAGCTTTTAGTTCGGGAGAGAAACCACTCAATGGGACGCCGGTCCCTTCAGAGGACGACCCAGCCTATGTCGGGCAGTGACCACCCGTGTAGCGGACAGCGTGGGCCCAAGTGAAAGGGGGGAACAACCCCATGTTTGGAGTAAAAGCAAATTCCGCTACATTGTATGGGAGCGGCCAGCCTATGCATTCTTTACACATAGCACGCAGTTTCAGAGATTTTCACAGGGAGACAGCAAACGCCAAATGCCAAGGCTACAGGTTTCTGGATTGGTCGCCTTAAACGAAACGTCATTCTCCCGTTTTAGAAGGGCAATGCTGATTGGCAGACGATATTTCTGACGCCTTGAGCTGAAGGAATAATGGAAGAGACCGAAAGATATACCCCTTCACGTCTAGCGTGGAGAGGCGCCGTTCCGTTGTCGCTCTTGGAGTGAGGAACAAGTCTCTCCTCAGTACTTCACTGGGAGAGCTCCTCTGTCGAGAGCGAATCGAAGTGCTACTCTATATTCAGTCCTTGCGATTAAGCATTGTTCACTGTGTTTGCCGACACCGTTATTGTGTGGTGTGAATGGACAGAGATATAGTTAAACGCCTGCGAGCGAATTTTGAGTGGCATCGCGGTGGACTGGTTCTCTGCCGGTGTACCACACCAATAGTTAGACTGGGGCGAACAGGAATCCTTGACTTCATCAAGGCATAGGGAGAGTTTGATTGGTGAAGGTCAATCCAGATAGAATGAGAGTTATCTTATTTGTCAGCAGCGAGCGGCGCAGACAGCAGTCATTGCAGCTTACGGTATTGTGCGCTACAGCTATTGCGATCCCCATATTTCCTCCACAGCAGTACACTTCACTGCATTTCACACGCGACAGCCTCGACCGTATCTAGTAACATTCTAAAGGATAATTATTCAAGGTGAATAGGTGCGCCTCTCAGTCATTCTGCCAAGTCAACTACCATCTTAAACTTTGTATAGAAATTTCATTAGCGAATCCTATCCTTGAGAGGTAACTTCACATTCCTAAAAACCAGGACATAACTTGTTCAGTTCATAGCTAAAAGTGCCATTGTGATTTTTCAGAATTTTTGCAAAATAAATAATAACTTTCGTTAGTTTCATGTTTGTTTTACACTAACTAGCACTACTCCAATATCCAAGTATCCCACTAGTCACGTAAGAAATTTTGTGAATTTTTGTGTCATTTCCTTACAGCGGACGACTCCAGAAGATATTTATTGCTGAAAGTTTTTCAGGCATTTTTTTTTTAGAACGTTAGGAGCGTCTGTCTGACTTCTGTAGTAGTGTGGGGGTGAAAATTGCATCTTGCAGGAGCCACAGGGTAAAGGGTAAATCTCAGATTAATCCGTTGCGCAGAATAACAGATCAACCCCACACCTCAGAATGCATAGGTGTTACAACTTTCTTACGAATGGAAAAGTCGATATTAAAAGCGGGACTGGTTGTTGTTGTTGGTTGGTTGGTTGGTTGGTTGTTTTTGGGGGAGGAGATCATACAGCGAGGTCATCGGTCTCATCGGATTAGGGAAGGATGGGGAAGGATATCGGCCGTGCCCTTTGAAAGGAACCATCCCGGCATTTGCCTGGAGAGATTTAGGGAAATCACGGGAAACCTAAACGAGGATGGCCGGACGCGGGATTGAACCGCCGTCCTCCCAAATGCGAGTCCAATGTGCTAACCGCTGCGCCACCTCGCTCGGTAAAAGTGGGACTGCCACTCGTAACAAGTTACTGATGTTCTGCCTTCATAATCATCATCACTCAGCACTCTTCAGACACACATGCACCATATGCTTCTTCAAATTGTAAATCTGCCATATATCACCATTAACAACCTTACATTTTTCACTTACACTTTACACACTGTAACTGACCATGGGAAATGTTTACTGTTATCTGCATATGACGACAAAGCGACATGGCACAGTGCTTAAGACAGTGGATATCATCTCGATAGAAATGTAATTCAGATACCAATCCAGGTTTCCAATAGTTTCCATAAATCATTTAAGGCGAATACTGGGATAATTTCCTCACGGAGATTTTCCTTACCCACACTAGTTCACGTCGAGTTTGTGTTCTCCAACCGAAGATCTATCGTCGAGACATGTTGTTAACATCCTTTTTCTTGAAAGACGTAAAAAGTTTGAATCACTGATAGCAATACTTACAGATGCACCCAATTCGTCTGAAATTAATAAATTAGTTATCAGTTGGCTTTTAGAATGCTTTTGTAGTTAGGAAGAAGGCAGAACCAATCCGTGATGGTTTCATTTGGCACATAGAGACTCTGCGAATAAATTATTTTATTAATGTAAGCCCGCCAGCTATCTGTATGAATCTCTTTTTTCTCGTTTTGTTTATCTATACATATGTCAGAATGAAAATTGCATGTTCAGAGTTTATAAATTTCAGTCTAGACTTTTCGTCATTGTCTAGCGAAGTAGTTGCAACTAGGGGAGACACATTATTCAATAAATGAAAATGCTTATGCACTGTAGTGCTGTACAATAACAGAATTCTGCGAGAATCTGCTTTATTGCTGGTTATTGGAGAAATTTCTCACTTTGGTGTGTATAACAAGCAAAAGTACGAAAGTAGTGGTGAAATGGACTGTCCAGTTTCAAAGACATTAAATTAAAGGAGCTCTATGAATAACTTCCTTTGAGGAAACATGACTTCTGTGAAAGGCAATATAACTTTTTTTTCAAACTATTAGTAATGACGTAAAACATAATACTATAAACAAAGGAAATAAAAAGAAATACCTTTAGCCAAGTGCTTTTAATCCATAACAGTGTGAAGTTGACCTTATAAGGAAAAAAAGGTAAGAAGAACAAGAATAAGATACTATAGTGAGTTGCATTAGTAAGCCAAAGTTTCGCAATAGTTTTGATAACTCTGATGTGATCTAGAACACTTGGAACGTTTCAGACACATAATTATACAACAACAACACGCAGTAGACATCGACTATACTTGAGCTCTTACTCGTGGTGTGATGACAATTAGAAATGTGTAGTTGTGCTGGAAGATTCGTAGGTTCTTCACATCCGCCGAGGCGTCATATTTCACTCTGGAAAATGACAATATGGCCGAAACTGCGATAACTACGGCTGAAATAAATGGACCATCTAACTTGAAAATATTACCGAAGAGAAACAGATCTTGCAGAAAAGCCGTAGATTGTCGCAGAGCCTGTTAGCTTCGCTGACAGGAACTAAAACATGGTCGTGTCAGATCACTGTCGAAGTGGACCTATACCTTTAACCTTAGAAACGGTCTGCACCTGTAATACACTGCGCATGTTTATTTTTGACGTTCGTTTAGACAACATTCGGGTCCTCAGTTCTTCATTTCATCAAATTATGCCTGTTTTGACGTGTCCGCATCAGTAAACTCGTAGAACACGCGTCGTTATGCACCAAATACGCTGATTAATACACTGAGGTACTTTGCATAGCGTCAAAGTTGGTACATGGTGCTCTGTTTATGGGTCAGTTCTATTCTCACCACTTTATAGTTTCTTATCTTAGATCATACAAAAAAAATTAATGAACAACTATGAAAATATGTAAAAATTCATATAGTGGCTGAGTTGCATAGTAGCAACAACGTTTATGAACGTAGTTCTCTTCTTCAAAAATTTTTAAATTTCTCCTTATGACCTATAGCTTAGTTACATCACGTTTATGAATGTTATTTTTCTCTTCATAATTTTATTTAGTTTATTTCTCATGCTTAGTAAATATTAGTAGCGCGGTCGTGACGTTTTGAGACACACAGTCAGCGCACCTGCTGACCTTATGTGTGGAGGAGTAGTGCTGTACAAAACACTGAATCCAGCGCCCTTCACGCGCACCGTGAGATTCCCTCCACTTTAAGGGACGTCAGCGATGCGGAAAGTAGCCAGGGGGCGCACGATTCAAATGTCGGCTTCAAAGAGTGGGTTCCCTCGCGGCGTTCCACACATGCAAAATAAAACTACCAACATATGAAAATACACACAACAGCAATGCTGTCGCTTGCAGTACAGGTCAGTGATCCTGCTGTTCTTGCTGCAAGCGAAACACGAACTCGGTGGACGTACATGATCGTACAGCAGAAACGCACACACTCGCGCGCGCGTGCGCCCACGCACACACACACACACACACACACACACACACACACACACACACAGGATACAGTGTATTAACATTATGGTCCATTACTTCGTTGCCGCTGCAAGCTTATTGTCGGTCAGTTCCCTGCGGTAAATGTGGTTTCGTTACGGTGTATTTTCACTTGCGAAGTCCGAAGTCTTTTGATATCTCTTAGGTTTTTGGTTCTAAAGGAGTAGCACACAGTATCACAATATGTACATCTCCTATATTGACTGAACTAATAGTATTGTGAGAAAGAGTTTATCTTCTTCATAACCAAACGTCGTAACCTGTTTACAAAATACACTAAAATGCTAATTATCGCAAATGACATTTTACTAAGGTTTCAAGTTCAGCTTTATGTTCTTCTGTGTTTGTGATTAAAAAAATGGGTTGTTTTGAAAATCAGCCTTATTTAAAAACAATTAATTTAATTTTATATTTACCCAGACATGTTTCAACACCTGTGTGTCACCTACTGTGGGTCAAATTTCTATTTCTGTAAAGTACAATATCATATTTATGATAATTTAATTTCTATAATTCTTATATCTACTGAAGTTAGCCACGCGGGATTAGCCGAGCGGTCTAGGGCGCTGCAGTCATCGACCGTGCGGCTGGTCCCGGCGGAGGTTCGAATCCACCTTCGGGCATGGGTTTGTGTGTTTGTCCTTAGGCTAATTTAGGTTAAGTAGTGTGTAAGATTAGGGACTGATGACCTTAGCAGTTAATTCCCATAAGATTTCACACACAGTTGAACATTTTTTTTTACAGAAGTTAAATTATTATAAATATGATATTGTACTTTACAGAAATAGAAATTTGCCACACAGAAGATGATGCATAGGTGTCGAAACGTGTCTGGGTAAATATAAAAATAAACTAATTATGTTTGCATAAGGCTGATTTTCAAAATAACCCAGTTTTACAAAAAACATACTTCATCTAACCTTGACTTTAGTTGATATCCCGAAATTTTATTTTTGTTTCTGTCAGTTGTGTAACGATGCAGTCTGGTGAATCATTATTCAAAGGGGGAGTGAAGTTGTGACAGACAACCACTTTCGAGTATTCCATAGACTACCAAAGCAAAGTACATTTAACTCTTCGTAAGTGAAAGAAGCAAAATACGATGAAATCTACACTGTAAGATAAAATGTATCCGGAGTTCTACTAGCGGACATCAGTAAGGGGTGTGTCCTCCTCCGTCTTTATAAAGGCTTAAACTCTCCTGGGAAGCACTTTCAGTGACTTGTCTAAATTCCTGTGAAGGAAAGACAATCCATTCTTCGTCAAGAGCCGTAGTTCGAGAAGATAGTGATGTAGAACGCTCGGATCTGGAGTGGAGCAGACATTTTAAATCATACCAAAGGCCAGAGGTTGCAAATACCACTACAGTTGTAAGGTTCTTTAGTTTAGACACGACCGGTTTCGGGCTCTTATACGCCCATCTTCAGGTGTCGTAACTTGGTGCTGTGACTCCGAGCGCCGCGTTGGACGAGTACAAGAAGCAGTGTGCTCTGCGCTCTCTGGTAACACACCGCGTCTTGTACTCGTCCAACGCGGCGCTCGGAGTCAAAGAATCAAGTTACGATGCCTGAAGATGGGCGCATAAGAGCCCGAAACCGTCGGTGTCCCAAATAAAAGAGCCTTAAAGCTGTAGCAGTATTTTCAACCTCTGGTATAGTGCTCAGTTACGGACGTTCCTCCGAAAGGATTGTTCATACCCAAGATGTTCCAGTCGCTTCACGTCGTGACTCTGGGTAGTCTGTCCATTTCGGGAATGTTATTGTCCACAGACAATTGGCTCACAGATGCTGCTTTGTAACAGGGTGCTTTGTCACCACCTACGACTGTTCCTTGAATGTGAGTGGTGCACCGTTCTGTAAAATCTGTTCATATTCTGCCGATTTCAGCTTTTCTTAAGTAATGTAAGCGGACTACATCCTAAACCTGAAAAAAAGACCTCATACCGTAACGCCACTTCATCCGTACCTCACAGTTGAGACTGCACATGATAGCAGATATTCTCGAATCATTCACGAAACCCAAACCCTTCCATCGAACTGCCACAGGGAATAGCGTGATTCATCATTCCAAATCAATCATTTCCAGTCACCTTCTGTCTAATGGTATCACTCGTTACACCAGCTCATTACATCACTTGATTATAGAAATGTGTGGTTTGTGAGAAGATGCTCGACCGTACTATCCCATTCCCTTTAACTCCGTAGGAAAAGTAATTGTGCTACCTGGACAGCTGGTAGCTTTTTGGAACACCCGAGTGATTCCTTCCACTAATTTCGTGTGAATTTTTACTATCACCCTCCGCAATGACCTACAGTCCGTGCCCGTCAGTGCATGAGGTCTACATCTACATCGACATGGATACTATGCAAATCACCTTTATGTGCCTGGCAGAGGGTTCATCGAAACACCTTCACAATTCTCCAGTATTCCAATCTTGTATAGCCCGTGGAAAGAACGAACTCCTATCACTTTCCGTACGAGATCTGATTTCCCTTATTTTATAATGACGATCGTTTTTCCCTATATAGGTCGGTGTCCACAAAATACTTTCGCATTCGAAGGAGAAACTTGGTGACTGGAACCTCGTGAGAAGATTCCGCCGCAACGAAAAACGTCTTTGTTTTAATGTTGTCCACCTCAAATCCCTTATCATTTCAGTGACCCTCTCTCCCCTGTTTTGCAATAATACAAAACGGCTGCCCTTCTTTGAAGTTATTCGATGTACTCCGTCAATCCTATCTGGAAAGATCTCACACCGTTCAGCAGCATTCTAAAAGAGGACGGACAAGCGTAGTGTAGGCAGTCTCCTTAGTGGACTGCGGAAAATCGTAACACGGTCCCTGACTTCAGCCGTCGCACGGACGCCAAAATGGAAAATATTGAAATAAACGATATCGGAATTGAAAAACAACTGCTATCACTTAGTAGCGGAAAAGCATCCGGACCAGACGAGATACCCTTAAGATTCTACAGTGATTATGCTAAAGAACTTGCCCCCTTTCTATCAGCAATTTATCGTAGATCGCTGGAAGAACGTAAAGTACCTAGCGACTGGAAGAAAGCGCAGGTCGTTCCCATTTTCAAGAAGGGTCATAAATCAGATGCGAATAATTATAGGCCTATTTCGCTTACGTCAATCTGTTGTAAAATAATGGAACATGTTTTGTGTTCTCGTATTATGACGTTCTTAGATAATACAAATCTCCTTCATCATAACCAACATGGATTCCGCAAACAGAGATCATGTGAAACTCAGCTCGCCCTATTTGCCCAAGAAATTCACAGTGCCGTAGACACTGGCGAGCAGATTGATGCCGTATTCCTGGACTTCAGGAAGGCATTTGATACGGTTCCGCACTTACGTTTAGTGAAAAAAATACGAGCTTACGGAATATCGGACCAGGTTTGTGATTGGATTCAGGATTTCCTAGAAGAAAGAACACAACATGTCATTCTTAACGGTTCAAAATCTGCAGATGTAGAGGTAATTTCGGGAGTACCGCAGGGAAGCGTGATAGGACCTTTATTGTTTACAATATACATAAATGACTTAGTTGACAACATCGGTAGCTCCGTGAGGCTATTTGCAGATGACACGGTTGTCTACAAGAAAGTAGCAACATCAGAAGACTCGTACGTACTCCAGGAGGACCTGCAGAGGATTAATGCATGGTGCGACAGCTGGCAGCTTTCCCTAAACGTAGATAAATGTAATATAATGCGCATACATAGGGGCGGAAATCCATTCCAGTACGATTATGCCATAGGTGGTAAATCATTGGAAGCGGTAACGACCGTAAAATACTTAGGAGTTACTATCCGGAGCGATCTGAAGTGGAATGATCACATAAAACAAATAGTGGGAAAAGCAGGCGCCAGGTTGAGATTCATAGGAAGAATTCTAAGAAAATGTGACTCATCGACGAAAGAAGTAGCTTACAAAACGCTTGTTCGTCCGATTCTTGAGTATTGCTCATCAGTATGGGACCCTTACCAGGTTGGATTAATAGAAGAGATAGACATGATCCAGCGAAAAGCAGCGCGATTCGTCATGGGGACATTTAGTCAGCGCGAGAGCGTTACGGAGATGCTGAACAAGCTCCAGTGGCGGACACTTCAAGAAAGGCGTTACGCAATACGGAGAGGTTTATTATCGAAATTACGAGAGAGCACATTCCGGGAAGAGATGGGCAACATATTACTACCGCCCACATATATCTCGCGTAATGATCACAACGAAAAGATCCGAGAAATTAGAGCAAATACGGAGACTTACAAGCAGTCGTTCTTTCCACGCACAATTCGTGAATGGAACAGGGAAGGGGGGATCAGATAGTGGTACAATAAGTACCCTCCGCCACACACCGTAAGGTGGCTCGCGGAGTATAGATGTAGATGTAGTAGATGTAGATCTCTTAAATTTTTTGAAGTGTTCTGCCAATAGAACCCAGTCCTTGGTTGGCCTCCCCCACAACATTTTCTATGTGTTCCTTCCAATTTACGTTGTTCGTAATCGTAGTTCCTAGGTATTTAGTTGAATTTACGGCCTTTAGATTTTACTGATTTATCGTGTAACCGAATTTTAACGGATTCCTGTTAGCACTCATGTGGATGACCACACACTTTTCGTTATTTAGGGTCAACTGCCAATTTTCGCAACACACAGATATCTTTTATAAATCGTTTTGCAATTTGTTTTGACCTTCTGATGACTGTATTAGTCGGTAACGGCAGCGTCATCTGCAAACTACCCAAGACGGCTGCTCAGATTGTCTGCAAGATCGTTTATATTGAGGATATTAATTTTTTGAACTGCGCTAAAATACCAGTGATAGCTTTCAATTAAATTTTTCTACTGACAATGGTTTAGATATCAATTTAATAGAAGATGACATGGCTGTAGATTGTGTATTGAGAATAAATGGGTTTTTAATCTATTATTCATTTCGATATTTAATCTGCTGTCCATCTCGAAAATTCTCATAATAATCTTAATTGAAATCTTTCACGTAATGAATATATCTTTCAATAAACGACTCTCTCACTTCAACCCCTTCCTTTACATTCTATGGTTCCAAGCTCAGTGGGAGGTATACAAATTGTCAATAATTCTGTCTTTTTCTTGGAAGCAGTTCTTTTTGTGAAAACAAATGCCCTTACTTGTTTCTTTTGAAGTGCTGAATTACGTTCATTGATCGTTGTAAGAATGTCCCATAGACAGACAACATGAACTTTGCAATTCTGTCAAATAATTGACCTTAGATGTCGAGATAGTGTCACAAAAAGAAAGGAAGCACCTCGTCACTCAGCTGAAAGATACGGTTCAGTATCTTTCCTGTAAATAATCACGGGATCTCAGTAGGTATTTTTACTTCACGTATCCTCAATATTACGAATAAACAGTTGCCTGGTAACCGATGTTTTAGGAAGTTTATGAGTTTGATAACCTCATCAAGAACATTATTACAACTGGGGAATATTTTTTGCAGAACATGCCTACCTGTGGAATCATCTACGGCCTAATAGAAGAGATTAATAAGTGATATGTTAATTATATCACTAGCTGCCTTTGCTCCATTGGTACCGAGATCAGAGCAGTTGTACTATGATATTTTATTGTTTTCAAGGAAATAATTTATTTTAGATCAAATATTTCAACGCCTGTGGTAAGTGTTAATAAAGATTTGCTTGGAAGGAAATCCTCCAGTAACGCATTCTAGTAATGATGCATATAACGATCAATACTGTGAATGTAACTACATCATTAGATGAGCCAGATTTTAATAAAAAATTGTATGATTTGAGATGAGAAGTAAGTTCGTTTTCCATACCGGTTGCTAAATCTCTGATGTGCTCAACTACCATATTACTCGAAAGTGGGAATTAGCTATTTTTTATGCCGATGTTTCACCTGATGGACACTTGGCAGAAGCTAAACTGAGTTGCTGTTTGACAGATGACAAAGTAAGAAGCATGAGTTGTTTTTATGTTCAAGGTTCTTTTTGAGCGATAACCTTTTTCTAATTTTAAGAGTGTGTCACTCTGTAGAATTAAGAATTCTACATATTTTGCTTTCACCTCATTACCGATTCCAGTTGACGTCACGTTTAATGGAGTCAGTTTATTTGTTGTATGTATAATACACACTGTTCTATTAAGCTGGGCACTAAATTGCACATAAAATTTGCCTTTTTTAAAGTGAATAAGCCCCCAGGAAAGCAATAGTACACAATCTTACCATTCTCAGATTTGGTTTGTCATAGACAAGCATACATACGGTCAACGGAATATTCTTTAGCATCTGAAATGTTCTACTATTGGTCACTGACTACTTTCTCTTTACTGAAACCAAGTTTGAATATCAGAAACAATATTTCAGTTTCACCTGATCAACAAGATACGTGGCCAAGATCGTGCGTTCATTCATTCACAGATCTATCGTACTTCGCTGTCGTAACTTTTTAATGTCGCGCTACCGCCAGACATAGCAACATAGTGGCGAGGTAGTTGTTCTCCTGAAGGTCTTGAGGCAAACTTACTTTCCGTAAACTGATAATAATTTACTAATGCAAGAAGAGTATTTGCTATCTGAATATTATTTATGAGCATAAATGGCTCTAACTGAACTTTCAATTGAATTAAAGACACAAGCATTAACATTTAATTACTTCTGCACAAAGCATTAGTGCAAATCCTCAGAGCTCTTTTTTCTCTTGAAGATTTGTACTTCAGTTAATTAAATTAATGAAAGGATTGAATTCGAAATAAAGATATGAGGTTCCATTTAACCTTATTACTGTTTTATCTCAAGAATACAAAGATTTTACACAGGAAACGATTTTGGTTCTCTGAGACACGTGGTGGCCACAGCCGAGTCAGCTCAAGACCTGTTCCATAACGTAATATGAAAATGCCTATAAGAGTAAAACCCATTTGGTGAATGAAATACCGTATTACTACATCCGATTCCGATGCAGATACAGCTCAAACACGGACCCTGCCTCACTTGGTCGTAACTGTGCGTGCCATTCTACTATGCATTCAGTATCAGTGTCTAAGAAATCTAACCAACCCAATATGAGTCGGCCAACATTTACTGTAGAAAAATATTACTATCTGATCCAGAGTAGTTGTGTGATTGGAATTTTATAATTTTGCGTAGAACTCAACTAATAGAAACCGATTGCTGCTTTTATAGACATCTCTCTCTCTCTTTCTGTATGTCTACCTGTCTCTGTCTGTTTCCTCCTACTCCTCCTCCTCCTCCTTCTTCTTCTCCTTCTCCTTCTTCTTCTTTTTCTTCTTCTTCTCCACCTCAGCATACCTGACTGTAGCCATTTTTAATAGCACACTGTATCACACCGAAAGAAAAGTACATCTTCAACCTAGCAACATCTAGAACGGAATAGCATGAACAAGAACGCCTTGTCCTCCTTCAAAAGTTGGAAACCATGCAAAGCGTCTGATCACCCTTGCTCCTCAGTAGCTAAGGCCACACTCACTGAAAGCACATCGGTGGAGAAGACTACATTACCAGATGCCACAACGGACGTACACAAGTCAACCATTGGGTTCAGAGATAAGAGCAAAAGTTGCTCGCGACTAGTCGACATAGTAAGTGGAAGTATTGAAATATCGCACACAATTTACAACATTCCAGCTGGAGCAAGAAAGCTATTTGGAAGAAATTTACTGCACATAACATACTGAAGATTATCGTTACTGTTCATGACTCTTACAAATACGAGGGTTGTTCAGAAAGTAATGCACCGCATGTTTTTTCTTCCACAATTCTTTACTGAACATAATGAGCATTACACACACAAAAGAGTGGTGTCTCATCTACACACCCTGTTTTTGCACGTAATCTCCATCCCGTTCTATGGCGTTCCTCCACCGCGAAACAAGGGCGTTTATGCCCTGTCGGTATCAATGCTTGTCCTATGTGCGGAGCCAATGCTTCATTGTGTGAGTCACCTTCTCATCGTACTCGAAATGTCCCCCACGAATGGCAACCTTTAATGACCCAAACAAGTCATGCAAAGGGGCTAGGTCAGGTGTGTCAGCCGTAGATGGTCTCCCCGACGGCTCCAAATCGTGGAGCTCCGCCGAACCGCCTTCTGATGACCTCATCCTCCGTGATCAGTGACAGCAGATTCTCCATAGCCTTTGCGCAAGCGTTTGTGAATATTCCCCTTAGTTTCTTTCTCACGTGAGAAACTCAATGACGGCACGTTGCTTGCAACTTACATCACCTAGAGACGCCGTTTTGGAACTGTCCTGCAGCTAGGCTACTTGTCGGAAGTGACGGAAACTTGGCGCGCTCAGTCAGGAAACTTCAGGTAATACATAAGTAACGTTTCGCATTCGTAGTATTGTTTTCGGCTGAAAAAAAAATGCAATTCATTACTTTCTTGGTAACCCTCGTTCAAACGGCTCTAAGCACTATCGGACTTAACATCTGAAGTCATCAGTCCCGTAGACTTAGAACTACTTAAACCTAACTAACCTAAGGACATCACACACATCCATGCCCGAAGCATGATTCGAACCTGCGACCGTAGCAGCAGCGCGGTTCCGGACTGAAGCACCTAGAACCCCTCGGCCACCGCGGCCGGCGGTAACCCTCGTACATAACTTTTATTATGCTTCTTAAGTGTATTAGTAACCGCATTAGGTTGATTAATTGTAAAATTAGTAATTGGCCTAAATTGCTTTGAGGTGATTTCGTGGGTAATTCACTACTACAATAACTATCTTTAGCAATGGATCTAGCAGTAGAGTACGAAGCAGAATGGGGTCCACTTCTGCAGCAGAGCGCTTTACAGAGCTTTTTTTATACCATCGCTGCAGCATGTAATAAAATATAGAAAAAAATATTTTGGCCGCTACCTTTTGAAACCGAATAAGGTAATAAATGGCTGCTTACGTTGATAATATTGTTAACAGCAAACAAGCGATTAATGCAAATTTATTCATGAAAATATTAAGTTGTTTAATGGGGTGTGAATGTCGGAAAGAGGCGTTCCGAAAAAACTAACGTTCAGACGCTCTTCTTTATACAGTGGCGGAAATCAGTATGGTGGCAGGGTTTCTACAAAAATAATAGTACAGTATCTGAAGCGTACATGTATTAAATTTATTATGAAATTGGTAGGTATATATCAAACATAGAAAGTCATGACGGAATTACATAATTTCTTTTATAATACGAGGAACAAAGGAAGATATTTGCATTTCATGGATGGAAACTGGTATAAAGGCATTCATTGTCCTGTTCTATTATTGCATTTTTAGTACTTTGTTCAAGCTACGTTGTTCCTCATTACCAAAAAAATTCTCTTTGACACTAACTTTGTTAGGGTTTGTAGTTCTTGTAGGAAAAATACCGCCCACTCTTCTTGTATCGCTCTTTCCGGCTAACATACGGCCTCAAATTGTCTTCCACTGTGATAAACAAGCATTGCAAGCATTCAACAAAAGTTTTTCACAGGGTTCAGATCCGGGGTATGCGTAGGCCATGTGCAGACCAGGGCAAGACATCGATATATTTATCTTCAAACCACATTTTAGTTGTAGCAGAATCATGCACAGATGAATTACTTTGCCCATAATCTCCATTCTGTCCATATCGCGTGTCCCATCTAACGAAACTATCAAATGCAGCACTTGAAGGATACGTTTGTCGGCGATTTGACGAATGGAGAGCCTCATTTCCTTGGCAGCACCGAGTTTTGCTTTATCATCACACGATAAATGTTTCCCGCGTGGCATTGTCACAGTCGTGGTTTATGTATACAACAAGCACTGTCACTAATGGGATCTGTCTTTAGTGCATTTGTCGGTATACTGGATCTCATACTATTCCACATACACAGTGCATAACTATTCCAATCGACAATGCTAATTACCCTGAAATATATATGCTTTGACACTGATTTCCACTACTGTATACACTGACGGAAATCGAAAGTCTTACACAATGAACACCTTAACCGAAGGGTACCAAAATGATATTCCAGTACCACCATTTCTGTGGAACATTTTGATCAGAATTGCATCCTTATACAAGATTATTTCTACTTGAGATGAAAGTCACTCCTACAGATGAAGACTGGTATGAGTACACGGAGGCTGAAGGGTGTGTCTAACTTTCCTGGAACTTTTCAGGAGAAGACTGCAAACTATCTTGTATAGAGAGCGTGCTCATGGAGCTCAATGCACTGCTTCAGACTTCGAGATAGTTAGAGTCACTTGCACGAGACATGGGAGCATGATACCGACGGACGGCACTGCTAGTTGGCAGTACCGGAGTAAACACAGAACGAGTGCTGACGAGATGGCATCAGGGAAGCAATGCGGGAGAACAGTGGGCACGAGTCTTTCCCGAGAAACAATGCCAACAAAAGTTAGAGTGTTTGGCTCGTTCTGGCGAATAAACGGATGACAAAAATTAAAATACGGGATGAGGTTACAGTCGCAGCGTCATCCCGTAAGGTCGTTGAATAATTACTGGAAGTTCAATTGAGGTCTCAAGTTTCTATGCAGCCCTTACTGTTGACACCATATCGCAGACAACACAGAGACTTGCTTAGTGAGAGCAAGAGTCAACTGGGACACTGAGCGGCGTTCTGTTACTTTTAGCGATGATTCTCGCTTCTGTTTGCAGCTGTCAGATCAAAGTTATCGTCTCTGTAAACGCCCCAGCTAAAGGTCACAGGAATTAGCGATTCTCGAGATCTGTACCTCTTCAACTCCTGGATTCATAGCGTAGAGCTAACAGGTGGCTAAAAGCTCCTAAGCACGTGCAAAAATGACCAGGGTACGAAATAGCGTATTTCAGCAGGATAATGCAATAGTACCTCCCCACTAAAGCTCACACAAAAAGCGCCTTGAGTAATGTGTGAATACAGATTAAGGGTGCCAAGATAATGTGACTGACCTTTCTGACGATAGACGAGAGAGTAATAACGGCTACTCTGGGTGCGGATACGCTGTTAGAGGGTCAATGGTTGTGGTTTGAATAGACTGATCTAATCGTGTGAAATCGTTCCCTCATTTGCGTCTGAAAGTTTGACGTCTGGTCCCTGACAAATGTAGCCTAATTCACTGTAGGTGACGTATTTTTACCAACTGTCTAAATTAGTGAGTAAAAGCGATGGCTACTCATTTATAACTTCAGTTTCTTATTGAATTTTTTTATTGTTATTTTTAAGTTATTTTCAGGAACGTTATGAAAACACTGATTTCTTGAGTTATCTCCACTGGAACACTGTTTATGAAACGCTGGTCTAGGTCATCAGTTGTGAGGACAGCTGAACTTTTTGTGAGGTGGTGGAATGATTGAATTGCCTTTCTGCTCCTCAACCTACGAGGTAGTATTTTATGCTCGGGTATATTTTATGCCTGAATCCATATGCCCTGGTCTTCTGCTGTTTTTAGAATGCACAACACGATAACATTCAGCAGTCAGATGGTTAAAGAAAGTTTCACACGGCAGTAGAGAGGTCCAGTATCTTAGGACCTTTGGCACTTACTGTTAGGACAATTACGAAATTCGTTCCTCCCTGTTCAGGAGAATTGCTAGATGTTAACTCACTGTACAGTTTACGTGGTCTATTTGTTTCTCCACCAAACAAACTGAGAAAGAAAAAGTAAGTGGAACAATGAAAGAGAAATACAGTATTCGATTAGAAGTATCGCGACACGTATGAGTGTCCATTAATAACCATTGTGTCCACCCTTCTCCTTTATGACGGCTTGAACTCTATTAGGGATGTTTCCTGTAAGGTTCCTGGATATGGAGGATGGCAGCTCATTGTCCGTGAAGAGCTGAACCCAAAGAAAGTAATGATTTTGGAAAAAATAATGATGTTGGACGGTGAGGCCTGGAGCGAAATCAACGTTCTAACTCATCCCCAAGGTGTAGCATTGTGTTCAAGTTGGGACTGCGGGAGGTTCAGTACATTTCAGGTATGTTACTGTCCACAAATCAGATGCTGCTCTTTAACAGGCTGCATTGTACCTAGTACACAACGCTGTAAAATGTGTTCATACATTTCTGAATTTGGTGTTTCTTGAAGAGCAGTAAGCTACCCCACGAACAGCCTGAAGAATACTCCCGTACCTTAACACCACTTCCTCAGTGTTTCACTTTTGGAAAAACACATGGTGGCAGCTAACATTCTGCAGGCGCTCAACAAATCTAAACCCTACCGTCGGATACCCCCATCGCATAGCGTATTTCATCAGTCCAAAACCCATGCATCCAGTAATCTAACGTCCAGCTGCGTCACTCTTTACACCAACTCAAGCGTCGCTTTGTGCTGAACACGGAAATGTGTTGCTTACCAGTAGCTGCTCGACTGTTCTACCCCTTTTCGTTTAAGTCCCATCGGATAGTAATTGTGGTAGCTGGGATACTGGTGCCACTTTGGATCTCACGAGTGATTTCTTCCGCTGAATTATCGTCCGATTCCTTCAACCACCTTCCTCAGAACTGTCCGTCATTACACGGGGTCTACTTGGTTTAGCTGCTGCTGCTTCGAGTTTCCACACAGTCACACCACCTACTGTCGACTTCGTCAGCTTTATAAAGGTAGTGACGGATTTTTTACTCAATGACTAGTTCACTTTGTAAGTCACTGAACTCCCATTACCGACCATTTCTGTTGTTACTGCTCTCTACTGACAGCACCTGTACAACACCACCCGCCTCTTTTGATACTGACGGGATGACTTGTCTTGACCTCAGGTGGTCAATTAAATATTACATGAGTTGTCTGGAGCCTTTTGATCAGACAGTGTTATCTTCTGAAATCAGATGCTTAATTTAGAAACCACCTGCAATTATGTAGAGGCTAGCAGACCCAGCAATACTTAAATATGTATGGGAAATTGTACATGTCAGAAAGAACAGATACCATCTTCATATAGGTAAGGCTAACCGGCCTTCTTCTTCTGTGCTGGATGCACACGCATTGCCCGAACACTTACGGGACTCGGTAAGATTGTCTTCCGCGAGTAATGAGTGTAACGGGGCAGGAACACTACGAATATAGTGTGTGGACATTAAATTGGGAATGTGGGTCTCACGGAGAGGGCACAAGGGATAAATCCCTGCAGTGGCTCAGATGGATAGACCGTCTGCCATGTAAGCAGGAGATCCCGGGTTCGAGTCCCGGTCGGGGCACACATTTTCAACTTTCCCCGTTCATATATATTAACGCCTGTCGACAGCTTAGGGGTCTTGATTTAAGTATCATTTCATTCTAAGGAAGCTGCATGGTCACCGACGGTATCTGTTCCTTCGGGCATGTCCGAAAGAACAGATACGATCTTCATATCTGACCAAGTTCGAAGTCCATGAGTTCGGCAGAGCACCTCATTCTGCTCTCTCACGATGTCTAATGAGTACTAAGCTCGCTGATATCGAGTACTTGGCAGCAGGTGGCAGCACAACGCACCTAATATGAAAAAGATATGTTTTTAGCGGTGTCCGGATACTTTTAATCACATAGTGTATGTCAGAATGTTTATCAGAGCATCCTGAGAAAATATGAAGTAAATGGGCCAATAAATTTGAGATTTTTTGCAACAACGTTTCCCCCAATATATTGTATCTATTTTTGTATTATATACAATAAAAAGCATATAACGTTTGTCGCTCTGAAAATTTTAAATAATTCTAACGAGACCTTTCCGATATTTTTAGTGACATTTTTAAACGACGACTTGTTTTTGTATAGTAATATAGATTTATATACTGTATATATTAAGAAATGTTAAGTCTATTGGCGTGTCATGTCAAAATATGAAGCGTATGCGTCAGAAACTTCGCTAAAAAGTTTCCCTTTATATACAGGGTGTCCCAGCTATCTTGTCCACACAAAATATCTCTGTAACAATAACAGCTATTGGAAAACGACTTTCACCGGTATCGATGTAGGGCTGGGGCACATGAATGTACATATTTGGAAACATTCTAAAACGAAAGCATATGTGTTTTTTAACACAAACTTATGTTTTTTTTAAATAGACCTCCTATATTTTTTCTTCAGCGATCCATAGCATGACAAAGCACATATACAATGGCGTTGATTGCATCGCAATATTCCCATTACATCCCGAGATACTGAGACGCGAAGTTGACGCTTGAAACACCCGACATCCACTGCTAGCGCACGTACTGAGGCTCAGGCGTGAACCCCATGCTGCCCGTAATCGCAGCAGGATGGCAGCAGACCGTATTATTCGTTTCGGATCTCTTGATAAGTATGGAAGTGTGATTACGCATGTCAATCACATCGCGATTACGGGCAGCATGGGGTTCACGCCTGAGCCTCAGGACGTGCGCTAGCAGCGCATGTCGGGTGTTTCAAGCGTCAACTTCGCGTCTTAATATCTCGGGATGTAATGGGAATATTGCGATGCAATCAACGCCATTGTATATGTGCTTTATCGTGCTATGGATTGCTGAAGAAAAAATATAGGAGGTCCATTTAAAAAAAACATAAGTTTGTGTTAAAAAACACATATGCTTTCGTTTTAGAATGTTTCCAAATATGTACATTCATGGGCCCCAGCCCTACATTCATACCGGTGAAAGTCGTTTTCCAATAGCTGTTATTGTTCCAGAGATATTTTGGGTGGACAAGATAGCTGGGACACCCTATATATATATATATATATATATATATATATGTATATATATATATATATATATATATACTACAATGACAGGTTATCAAAATTTAAGTGAGTTTTAACATGGTGTTATAGTCGGCGCACGAGCGATGGGACACAGCATCTCCGAGGTGGCGATGAAATGGGGATTTTCACGTACGACCATTTCACGAGTGTACCGTGAATGTCAGGAATCCGGTAAAACATGAAATCTCCGGAATCGCAGAGGTCGGAAAAAGATCCTGCAAGAACGAGACCAACGACGACTGAAGATAATCGTTCAACGTGACAGAAGTGCAAGCCTTCCGCAAATTGCAACAGATTTCAGAGGTGGGCCCTCATCAAGGAAACATAATCGATAATGGCTTTCGGAGCCGAAGGCTCAATAGTGTGCCCTTGATGACTGCGCGATACGAAGCTTTACGCCTCGCTTGAGCCCGTCAACACCGAAATTGGACTGGTGATAACAGGAAACATGTTGCCTAGTCGGACGAGTCTCGTTCCAAATTGTATCGAGCAGATGGACGTGTACGGGTATGCAGACAACCTCATGAATCAGTTTACCCTCCGTGTCAGCAGGGGGATGTTCAAACTGGTGGAGGCTCTGTAATGGTGTGGGACGTGTGCAGTTGCAGTTATATGGGAACCCTGATACTTCTAGATATGACTCTGACTGGTGAGACGTACGTAAGCATCCTGTCTGGTCACCTGCAACCATTCAAGTCCATTGTTCATTCCGGCGAACTTGAGCAATTCCTGGAGGCTGGTCACCTGCAACCATTCATGCCCATTGTTCATTCCGACGAACTTGAGCAATTCCTGCAGGACAATGCGACACTCCACGCGTCCTGTACTGCTACAGAGTGGCTCCAGGATCACTATTTTGAGTTTAAACACCTCCACTGGCCACCAAACTCTCCAGACATGAACTTTACTGATCAAATCTGGGACGCCTTGGAAGAGCTGTTCAGAAGAGGTCTCCCCTTCGTACTTTTACGGATTTATTGACAGCGCTGCAGGATTCATAGTGTCAATTCTCTCCAGCAGTACTTCAGACATCAGTCGAGTCCATGCCACGTCGAGTTGCGGCACCTCTGCGTGCTCGCTGGCGCTCTACACGATATTCGACATGCGTACCAGTTTCTTTGGTTCTGAAGAGTGCTTATAGCCTGTCCGTCCGAACTTTTATTACAATAATGTGTAAAGATTTGAAATAAATTGGTCATACAATTTTCGAGATTTTTGGTAACATAATTAACCTACAGTTTGTTTTTGTGTATTACGAGGGTCACTCCAAAAGAAATGCACACTATTTTTGTAAAAATACAGTTTTCATTCTGCATGTGTGAAAGTTTTACAGTGCCTGGATACATCATTTCCGGCCGGAGTGGCCGAGCGGTTCTAGGCGCTTCAGTCTGGAACCGCGCGACCGCTACGGTCGCAGGTTCGAATCCTGCCTCGGGCATGGATGTGTGTGATCTCCTTAGGTTAGTTAGGTTTAAGTAGTTCTAAGTTCTAGGGGACTGATGACCTAAGATGTTAAGTCTTATAGTGCTCAGAGCCATTTTTTGATACACCCTTCCCGCTTGTTTTCAAACTTAGTCCAACCTGTCCCCGTCAGTGGACAGCATGTCTTCAAGGTGGCTGCTACATTTGACGTTCGTCAGAAGCAACGTGATGTCACAGAATTCCTGTGTCGTGAAAAAGGAGACTGTGGGAAACACCCATAAAAAGTTTAAAAAGGTATGGAGATAAGTGCTGTCGATCGCAGTACAGTTATTCGATGGGCATGCAGGTTACGTGATGAAAGCGGGCACGGCAATATTGAGGATTGTCCTCGCAGCGGCAGGCCTCATACTGAACACACTCCAGACAAAGTGCAGAGAGTTAACGAATTGGTGACTGCTGACAGACGCATTACAGTGAACGAATTGTCACGCTACGTTGGGATGGGGGAAGGAAGTGTTTGCAGTATAGTAAAAGTGTTGGCGTTAAAAAAGGTTTGTGCCAGTTGGGTTCCCAGGATATTGACAGTGGCTCACAAAGAAACAAGAAAAACGGTACGCAGCGAACTTTTGGAACAGTACGAGAGCGGTGGATATGAATTTCTTGGCAGAATTGAGACTTGTGATGAAACATGGCTCCATCATTTTTCACCCGAGACGAAGGGGCAATCAATGGAGTGGTGTCATGCAAATTCACCCAAGAAAAAAAAAAAATTCAAAACCACACCTTCTGCTGGAAAAGTTATGACTACGGTGTTTTTCGATTCCGAAGGACTCTTGCTTGTGGACATCATGCCAAGTGGAAGCACGATAAATTCTGATGCATATGTGACAACACTGAAGAAACTTCAAGCTCGACTGAGTCGTGTTCGACCACATCGGCAAAAGCAGGATCTTTTGCTGTTGCACCACAATGCACGGCGACATGTCAGTCAAAAAACCATGAAAGCGATCACAGAACTCGGATGGACAAAACTGAAACATCCGAGCTACAGTCCTGACCTGACTCCATGTGACTATCATCTCTTTGGAAAAGTGAAAGACTCTCTTCGTGGAACAAGATTTGAAGATGATGACTCCCTTGTGCACGCTGCCAAACAGTGGCTCCAACAAGTTGGTTTAGAATTTTACCGTGCGGGTATACAGCCGCTGGTTCAAATATGGCGTAAGGCCGTTGAGAGGGATGGAAATTATGTGGAGAAATGAAAATATTAAACTTCCGGGCAGATTAAAACTGTGTGCCCGACCGAGACTCGAACTCGGGACCTTTGCCTTGCGCGGGCAAGTGCTCTACCAACTGAGCTACCGAAGCACGACTCACAGCTTTACTTCTGCCAGTACCTCGTCTCCTACCTTCCAAACTTTACAGAAGCTCTCCTGCGAACCTTACAGAACTAGCACTCCTGAAAGAAAGGATATTGCGGTGACATGGCTTAGCCACAGCCTGGGGGATGTTTCCAGAATGAGATTTTCACTCTGCAGCGGAGTGTGTGCTGAAATGAAACTTCCTGGCAGATTAAAATTGTGTGCCCGACCGAGACTCGAACTCGGGATCTTTGCCTTTCGCGGGCAAGTGCTCTACCAACTGAGCAACCGAAGCACGACTCAGGCACGGTACTCACAGCTTTAGTTCTGCCAGTACCTCGTCTCCTACCTTCCAAACTTTACAGAAGCTCTCCTGCGAACTATTGTTCCTGAAGGATGTATCTACATACTGTAAAACTTTCAAACATGTAGAATAAAAGATGGATTTTTAGAAAAAGTAGTGTGCATTTCTTTTGGAGTGACCTTCGTTGCTGATGAAGAGAGGTACGCACTATAGACATCTGAAGTGACGACCAGTCTTCATAAGGAAGGAGGCAATACAACCGGCATTTTCGTCATGCTACAGCGCGACTTCGAATTGTGGAGGGAGCACCCAGTAGGCTGGCGGCGGTGTCGACCGAGTCAGCGACAGCGGCAGCAGCAGCAGCAGGAGGAGGCGGGATGCAGACGAGGGCCCGTGTCCGGCGAGACGTGCGCTGCCTGCAAGTCTGCTGCGGCGCCTCTGCCGGCGGGCCGGCGCTGGCAGCCGGCCCTGTGTCTAACTCCCAGCCCCCAGTCCTCCTGTGGAGTCACCAGGTCATCTGCACTAGAGGCCAGGTAGTAGCCATAGCGAACTCACACACGCAGCGAAACAGACCACGCGGGATAGAGAAATTGCTTGTTCACCTATTTCCCAGTGATGCACAGGTTCGCACCAGTTAAGTGACATGTTCAAATACACTTCTATATTGTGACCCAT
This sequence comes from Schistocerca serialis cubense, assembly GCF_023864345.2. Lineage (NCBI taxonomy): Eukaryota > Metazoa > Arthropoda > Insecta > Orthoptera > Acrididae > Schistocerca > Schistocerca serialis. The sequence continues at coordinate 581,922,110 of NC_064643.1, forward strand.
CTTTATGAATCACTTGGTAATGTAAGACATGTTCTCATTTTTCAAAGCAATTCTACGTTTGTAATGGAAATAACTGTATCCTACAGAGTTATGACTTATGTAAAGTGTCATGTTCGACTAAGAGTAGTCATACTGTTCGGAGCTAGAGCTTCTGGTTTGTCTCATGGTTCAAAACATACAGGGTGAAAAGTATTTAAACCGACAAACTCTGGGAGGTTGTAGGGGACATCAAAACAAATGTTTTTCCTTAATGTCATTTTTTCCTATGAGGAGTATTTAAACCGGTAGAGGAAGATCTCTCTGGCGGCGAATTAATTAAACCAACAAACACTTTTCCATTTTTTTATGACCAAGAGACAACAGATTAACATAACCCAATTTCAATTACAGTAGATTTTCAAAAATTCCTCCATTGACACGTAAACAAAGGTTACACCGTCGGATCATGTTCTGTCTGACACGAGCAAAAACCCCGGGAGTATCCGGAATTTTTCCTGCTGCTGCTACTATACGGGCGACCAGATCCTCTTATGATGCAACAGGAGTTGCGTAAACAAGGTTGCGCATCTATCCCCACACAAAAAAGTCCAGAAGGGACATATCTGGGGATCGAGCAGGCCATGGTACAGGACCACCTCTGCCAATCCACGTTTCTGGGAACCGTCGGTCCAGGAATCGACGCACACGACGACTGAAATGTGCCGACGCCCCGTCGTGTTGGAACCACATGCGTTGTCTTGTAGGAAGCGGGACGTCTTCCAGCAATTCTGGCAATGCTCTGGCGAGAAAATTGTAATAGTGCCTGCCATTTAATGACCTAGGTAGCAAATGGTTCAAATCGCTCTGAGCACTATAGGACTTAACTTCTGTGGTCATCAGTCCCCTAGAACTTAGAACTACTTAAACCTAACTAACCTAAGGACATCACACAAATCCACGCCCGAGGCAGGATTGGAACCTGCGACCGTAGCGGTAGCGCGGTTCCAGACTGAAGCGCCTAGAACCGCTCGGCCACTCCGGCCGGCGCCTAGGTAGCAGATACGGCCCAATTAAACAGTTCCCAACAACACCGACCCACACATTAACTAAGAACCGTACTTGATGAGCGCTAGTAACTGTGGCATGTGGGTTATCGTCACTCCAAACATGCGAACTGCGCATGTTGAAGGGTCCATCACGCCCGAACGTTGCTTCATCGGTAAACAACACCGAGGATGGAAATGTAGGATGCATTTAACACTGTTCCAGGTACCACTGCGAAAACTGTGCTCTGGGTTGATAATCAACTGGTTCCAGGTTTTGACACGCTGTAAGTGAAATGGACTTAACAACTGCTCTCGAAGGACTGTTCTTACTTTCGTCCGATTCGTCTCCATGGTACGTGCAATTGCACGAGTGCTCATTGAAGGAACCCGCTCCACATACTGCAAGACAGCTTCCTCAAATTGCAGCGTTCTTACCGTGCAACGGTGTACCTGTACAGGTAATCTGGTAAATGACCCAGTCTCATGCAGACGTTGGATCACAGCAGTTAAGGTCGTATGACGCGGGATACGGCGATTAGAATATTGTTGTTGATAAACCCGCTGTGCAGCTCGTCCATTGTAGTGTGCTACGTAGTACGCACCAACCTTATCAGTGTACTCACTCCAGGTGTATCGCTACATTAGTAAACAGAGACATCGCACTACTGCACTGGTGGACAGCAGTTGCATACAACTGAAGAGCGTAATACGCCCTCTAACAACTGAAGAGCGTAATACGGCCTCCACCGGTTTAAATAATCCTCATAGGAAAAAATGACATTAGGGGAAAATATTTGTTTTGATGTCCCCTACAACCTCCCACAGTTTGTCGGTTTAAATACTTTTCACCCTGTATAGTTATTCGCTGCTATGATTTGTTCATTCTATTACCACTGAGATTACATGCTTTGTTCCGATGTCCGTTTCTATTTGAAATAACAACGGCTGGAAACGTTCTTTCAACCACCTTTACGTCATTATCTATCCTCTACTGTTCGAAAACAAAGTTAAATGTTGCCACTGTAATAGTATTAATGCAAGTTAGAGTGGTCTTGCCTACCGCCGTTAACTTAGTCTCATTCTTAACAGCCATTACTTTTATTTACCGTTCAATAGAACCTACACATAGTTTATTTACTTTTGAACTCCGATACTTTATTGGGTTACGCGGTGTGGAAAATTTCGCAGAAGAGGTACATTTGAAATGGAACCACACAAGCCGGAGCTAATCAGTAACTTCGGTTTGAGCAGAAACCAGTGTGTTTCTTCTTCCGAAAGAAAAAAATTGATCCAAATTCGAGTAAAATGAAAAAATATTATACATAGTCCTTGCCAACAATTCAACACTAAACTCAGAGGTATTATTTCATTCAGACAACCAATTGAGACGGGTATACAGCCGATCCTCTTGAAATATTATTGCGGGTTAAAAAACATAGATTTCATGATTTTTTCTTGTTCTGAGATAAATTCAAATAATAATGCGGTTCATGAAGAACAGCTCTGTTGCATGACAGCTTCCAGAGCTACAGGCATGCACAGTCACATTCTGAATAGTATCCACCTGTTCTGTTTCACGAGTAGGCGCTATCAGGGACTCTGTAAAACTCACCTGCCTCGATCGCACTTCAAGAAGCTCTAACGCTGCGCTCCTTTTGGTGACACATTCGTACACTTTAAATGAAATGGTAATCCAGGGAAAATTTTAACTGGCCAGCTAATATATACCAAACTCGTCTGGTAGAAACAAAGTATATATTTAGTCGATATACATAAGTACAATTCTCAGAATCAAAGCGGTATGTACGTCACACGAGAAATCAAGGAGACTAAACGGGAGGTATTCTAAGGAATCATCTTCTCAGTGTAGGCTCTCAGAACTCGCGACACCATTTGGAGATAAAACACTGAGACGAGCATTACAAACATTCGGTAGGCGTACCGCTGGAGCCTGCTATCGATACGACAAAAATGCTCCCTGCTATCGGAGCATTGCGAACCACACGAATGAGACGGAAAAAGCAAGACGGCGGCCTCTCTTGAAATAGGCCGACACACGGACACAGGCAAAGCACAGTGAGTAGGACGGTATCGAGGTCCATGAACGCAATACTTATCAGAGCACTGATGACGTGTAGAGCTCCAGTTTAAGGATACGCAGCTCCAACACGTCTGCGCTGCCTGAAGATTATACAGCAAAAAGTGCTACGTATCATAAGCAACGCTCCACGATACACACACGCCAGGGAGCTTCACAGAGAATACCGCATTTAGACTCTCACGGAGCTATTCAAAAAAGTTGCCACACGACTGTACAAGAAATCGAGATACGCCAACAATCCTTTCATCCTTAACCTTGGTAGCTACGATCACAACCATAGGTAGAAACACAACCGCCCAAAAACGTTACTACTTAGGGACAATTAACCACCTACGGATAACACCAACACATAAACACAAGCCGGCCGGGGTGGCAGAGCGGTTCTAGGCGCTACAGTTTGGGCCCGCGCGACCGCTACGGTCGCAGGTTCGAATCTTGCTTCGGGCATGGATGTGTGTGATGTCGTAGTTCTAAGTTCTAGGGGACTGTGACCTTAGATGTTAAGTCGCATAGTGCTCAGAGCCATTTGAACCAACCCATAGTGCTCAGAGCCATTCGAACCATAAACACAACAAATACTAGCGAATCCCTGCAGCACAGCAAAATTAACTGACACTGCCAGGTGTGGCATCTCGTGGTCGTGCGGTAGCGTTCTCGCTTCCCACGCCCGGGTTCCCGGGTTCGATTCCCGGCGGGGTCAGGGATTTTCTCTACCTCGTGATGGCTGGGTGTTGTGTGCTGTCCTTAGGTTAGTTAGGTTTAAGTAGTTCTAAGTTCTAGGGGACTTATGACCACAGCAGTTGAGTCCCACAGTGCTCAGAGCCATTTTTTTGCCAGGTGTAAACTAGCCGACCAACCGTCAACGCAGGGAAGCAAACTCAAACAAACCCAACGAATAGTGACAGACGCTGCAGCTGACCCAGGAGACTTCGCAGGTGCCCAGCCCTGCAGTACCCCTCTTAGAACGGACTGACGCTCTATATGACGACCTAAGCTATCACAACGGGGCACCGAGCATAGGAAGATACCCAAAACTGACAGCTACTCTACCCTTGGATGACCTGTCGTAGATAAGAAGAAACCGCTACTGCTCCTACTATCCGAGTAGACTAACGCACAGGTAGTTTCCCTTGGCGTTAGCCTTGGCACTTCTTTTCCTCTGCCATTGCAACCGCTATCCTTCGTTCGCTTTTCGTCCACTATCTATCTCCTTGATGCGACTGTGTTAGTGGGTAATCCTACCCAGACCCGTAAGTAACATCACGGACCCACATTCCATGAAGTCCTCGATAAGTAACTAACAAATACGGAGGTAACAATAGATCTGTTGAGATGGTCACCACCCCACACATGATGACAATTCTACGCCAGGCAACATTCCAATCACCGCCTAGTCCACAGCATCAGCTGGGAGAAGACCGTGTCCAGTGGCAACAGATTTACAGACAACCAGTTAGACTCTTCAAATTAATCTGCAAGCCTTTGCATTTGCTTGTGGACTTTCCCTTTGAATCGTATTACGAGAAAGAGTTTCCACCGAACAGTGCTTAGAGTCGTATTACCAATGACAGTCTATTTCATCGTAAGTGTTAGTCTCGTTTTATCCATGTTTGTAAATGTACCTACACTCTGCTCCACAGTCAGAGCAAAGAAATTGCATAACAAGAGGGTTCAATTTCACAGTAAATGTATTTCAATTCTTACATTTTAAGTATGCAACAACAATGTTATTTATCCCATGTTTAAAACCCAGTTCATTTGTGACAACCTGTCACAACACATTCATGCCACTCTCCTAACACGTTTAGTCTAAATCACGATGTTAAGCCCATCCACAATTCTCTAAAACCATTGAGAATATTCTCTGCAGGGTAGCTAGCTCAGAAGGGGGCCGTGTCTAATCGTCATCACCGATTTCGCCCAGGTTTGAAGCATTCCCACGGCTTGGCCAGAAATGAAAGCGACAGACAGTGGAGCTGCAGATGGCCAGGAGAATACGGAAAATAGGAGTTTTGACGCGGTTCGGCTGCGGCATCAGCCACTTACTTTACCATACATTCCAGGCAGAGGTTGGCGCAGTGGAAGAGAGCAGAACGGTACTCAGTGGGTCATAAGGTCGTATCCCTAAGCGTAAGCTCTTGATTTTCAATTTTTACATTACCTAAAATTGCAAACCAACTAAAATAACACTCGGTGTTATGTTTTTATTAATATTTTCAGAAAAGGCATGAAAAGAAACGTGAAAGGAAAATCTGGTATTGGGAATAGATTTCCAGGAATAGATTTCCAGGAATAGACTATACGATGCACACTATAACTTCATATATGAAATTAGATACTTCTTTTCTGTTATTTACAGCTGATGATTTAACTTGCTGTGGTGATCTTCATTGCAAAAAGAGCAGAAGCAACAATTTTATCGACATGTTGCACACGCATTTGTTATAACTACTTGGTTGCATTTAAGTTTCTATTAAAAAAACCAACTTCGTTTAGATTAATAAAAAGTTCTATTTCATCCAACAGTTTGGCATTATACCACCTGTAAGGGATGATGTCACCAAGTATTGGCGAGGATACCTGGTGGTGTATAATGGAATGTATTTTGATGCAGCATTCTTGGGATGTGATTTCTTCTTCTCCCTCAGTGAGGTAAGAGCAGTTTTGATGCTTTTTGATTAGATTCTTTACCTGATGATAAAAGTAAAATGTGCAGGGTTATACTAGCACAGTGCACTTGGCAGGAATCGCTTTAATACGGCGCGTTGGCAATTCTTCTTCACCTTGAAGAATCTCGTCTCATGATTGTGGATTTGTCTGCCTTCCCCGCGAGACAATTAACAGAAGAAATTTGTTTTCCTGCAGAGAGTGCCTCATCGCATCAGCCAAGAAAAATTTTGTGTTGGGCTACTGTATGTTGCCCAAATTTTGACTAAGTAATAACGACATTTCTGTACATTGGAGGGTACTCTGTGCTTTGAATCCTCGGTCCAAGGGAGTCTATATTGTCTTGTAGGCAAACATAAACTGTTGGCAATAATTTTGGAGAAAATATGAGGGTTGGAACTTTAATAGTAGCAACTATTTGTTTACAGCTCGTGCAAAATACATACGTGTTTCAAAGTTTTACTGATCTTGAAAGTAGTCACCAGCATTGTGTATAACCCGTTGCCAGCGATGTGGAAGTTGTAGGACGCTCTTAGCAGTGTCAGTTGTGTTGACAGTTCGAGCGACGCGGTCTATTGCGGCGCGGTCTATTGCCCGATGAATTTGTAGCAGTTCTGAAGCGAATGCCGTGAAGTGTTTCCTTCAGTTTAGAAATCGAGTTGAACTCACGAGGGCTTAAGTAAAGGGAGTGCAGTAGGTGGTATAGCACTTAGCAGTCCCATCAGTCAAACAAATCAGTAACAGCTTTCATTGTACGTGCTTGAGCATTGTCCTGAAAAATGATGGTCATGTCCTGCAGAAAGTGTCATCACTTCTGTCTCTAAGCTGGTCGTAGGTTGTGTTCCAAGAATGAACAACATAGAGACAGACGTGATGACACTTTTTGCAGGACCTGATCATCATTTTACAGGTAAATGCTCAAGCACGTACAGTGCAGGATGTTACTGATTTGTTTGACACCTGCTGGACTTCCCTGACTTAAATCCTCGTGAGCTCAAGTCGATTTCTAAACTGAAGGAAACGCTTCACGGCATTCGCTTCAGAACTGCTCCAAATTCGTCAGACTATAGACCGCACCGCTCGAAATGTCGACGCAATTGGCATTGCTAAGAGTAGCCTACGACTTCCACATCGCTGGAAACGGGTCATACACAATACTGGTGACTACTTTGAAGGTCAGTAAAACATTGAAACACGTATCTATTTTGTAAGAGCTATAAATAAATAGTTGCCACTATTAAATTACCAACCCTCGTTTTATAGCGAACTGTGCTAGATACGATTGGGCTACTGATCATATTTTGGTTTATTTGCAGTGTTACTAACGCAATAGTTAAAATTAAAAATAATTGTTTTAGGTTAGTTACGTTTAAGTAGTTCTAAGTTCTAGGGGACTGATGACCATAGCAGTTAAGTCCCATAGTGCTCAAGGCCATTTGAACCATTTTGAACACACACACACACACACACACACACACACACACACACACACACATACACACAAATAACTCAGGAGCTCCTACTTCTTTCACTTGCATTTCTTCCATTACCAGCAAATATCATAAATTTATACTAATCGGTGATAATAAGTAGTTGTGGGTACTCTTGTTAACCCAGGGAATGGAGCGGCATAAGCTTAGTTCATTTAATTTGACCACGTCTAAGTCGGAAATGATTGTCACCATTCAAAGCAAGACTTTTGTTCACCAAAGCCACTTCCTACGCGATTGTTCGTGTTTCACTTGTTAACATCAAGCAGACTACTGCTTCGGCTTATTGCTTCACTAAGATTCGACCATTAGATGACCAGCGCTCCGCCAGGGGGTTTTCATCATCTGCTCCAAAACAAGTGACTGCTACCCTTAACTGTAAACTTATGCCCGCCCGCGATGTCATATATGTCAATTTTCATACCATAGGTAACCAGAATACTTTTGATAGCACCAGCTATGACGAATCCTTATGCATACTCGGATAACTATTAAGAAAATTGTATTATGAGCGTGACGGACTGTTCTGAATGTGCCCTACGCCAGCAACAGGGACGACTTCTTTTCTTTCAGCCCAAGCAGTGTACCGCCTCTCAAACTGCGTCTATCTTTTTGGTTCCGACTGAAGTGTATCCACACTCCCACTTTCTAGAAGGTCCGAAAGGCCATTTTAAACTCTCACCCTGACATATCTTCCGCCCAAGTTTCGGAACATTGACAAACATGGCTGAAATATCTTTCTGAGTTCCGCTGCGTAAATTTAAAATTTAATAGGAAACGAGCCAAAAATTAGGTTTTTTCCGGATTGTGTCAGTTAATTGCAAATTTTCTACTGAAGTTTTTCCATCCTAGTACATTTAATTTATTCTTTTACTTAGCTTACGTTGTTGCACAACGTTACATTCAGTAATGAGTGTGGGAAGGAAAATACAGTTTGCGAATTTTGGAAAAAATATCTTCCGCATCTAGCAAAAACAGTGGCTCAAACCCGAATGGGCATCGAGTCAAACTGTCTTTCCGTAAGACTTCATGTTACGTCAGTTAAAATCTACGGTTCATCAGTCCTGGTGGCACGCCAGTCTATCTTGAAACCCATGACCAGATGTTTTGACTGGGCGAAAGATATGGAGAGAGTCATGGCCAGGGCATAAGTCGAACATCTTCTGTATCGCGCTAGGTCAGGACAGCAAGTAAAACAAGCAGTCACTCGTTATCTTATCGAAACATAACGTCAGGTAAACCTTGATGAGAGGGCATAGCCACCGACCTTAACATGTCGAAAATGTAGCACCTGCTGTCCACGTACCACCTATGCCAGTCAGAGGTGGTAACGTTGCGTATCGAATGGCACGTCATACTCCCGCACCAGATGCTGCGCTCGTAATACCATGAATGAAATCTTCCAACGTGAGTTATCCTTCTGGCCTCTGCTCACGGATACTACCTGTGATGCAGTACGCAAAACCGGGAGTTGTCTGAAAAGACGACTTAGGGCGACTGCTGTCTCCAGTGTTCTCACTGGTCGTACCACTGTCGGCGGTCGTGTCTCTGCAGCTACGTCAAGAGAAACAAAAGACGGTTATTCTTATTACAGGAGGCTTAAAGCGATCTTCTCCTTTTCGAGAAACGTGTTAAAAATTGCAATTAAATTTAAATATTTTTCGTAATGTATGCTATTGAACTGTGCCAAACATCTTTTTATAATTGCTGTTTTTTTGTATTTAATCCGCGTGATAACGGGGTGCTGATGTGAGTATCAAGCCTCTGTCACTAAAATGTAAGCCTTACCTGTCCGTGGTGTACCTGCCACATTAATAAGGTTCTGAAGACAAAATATCAGCGCTGTAACTGTAAGACCGAGAGTACACTCATTTAGATAGGTGTAGACAGACCTTTGACTGGTAAGTTCGAAGATAGCAGCCCCACCATAAGCCCTACCGCTCTTGGTTGATAACCAATCCAGGGATATTTTAAAATAGTACTAATTTGCGTCTAACGACAGTATGGATTTACTACGACGACTCCAGCTACATAAAATGGCCAGGGAAAATTGATACCTTGAAAAGTAAAATTACAAGTAGCTATTTGGAATGCAAGAGGAATTGCCAACAAAAAAGGATAAACAGTAAAGATACTCAAACAACAATTGATAGATGTTACAGCTATCACCGAAACTAAGATGAAATTGAAAGGTAGTACTTGTATTTCAATATTTGTAATAGCAGAGTACAGCAGAAAGAGAAAGCAAGTAAAGGTGAAGCGATATACATAAACAGAAAAAGAGAAAAATATAGAGGGAATTACGTCAAGTCCTTTGCTGTCTCTGACAGAATTACAATGTCATCGGCGAACCTCAGTGTTTTTATTTCTTCTCCATGGACTTTAATACCTACTCCGAATTTTTCTTTTGTTTCCTTCACTGCTTGCTCAATATACAGATTGAATAACATTGGAGACAGGCTACAACCCTGTCTCACTCCCTTCCCAACCGCTGCTTCCCTTTCATGCCCCTCGACCCTTATAACCGCCATCTGGTTTCTGTACAAATTGTAAATAGCCTTTCGCTCCCTGTATTTTACCCCTGCCACCTTTAGAATTTGAAAGAGAGTATTCCAGTAAACATTGTCAAAAGCTTTCTCTAAGTCTACAACTACTAGAAATGTAGGTGTGCCTTTCCTTGGCTCTGAGCACTATGGGACTTAACATCTACGGTCATCAGTCCCATAGAACTTAGAACTACTTAAACCTAACTAACCTAAGGACAGCACACAACACCCAGTCATCACGAGGCAGAGAAGCCTTTCCTTAATCTGTTTTCTAAGGTAAGTCGTAAGATCAGTATTACCTCACGTGTTCCATTATTTCTACGGAATCCAAACTGATCTTCCCCGAGGTCGGATTCTATCAGTTTTTCCATTAGTCTGTAGAGAATTCGTGTTAGGATTTTGCAGCTGTGACTTATTAAACTAATACTTTTTCACATTTGTCAACACCTGCTTTCTTTGGGATTGGAATTATTATATTTTTCTTGAAGTCTGAGGGTATTTTGCCTGTCTCATACATCTTGCTCACCAGATGGTAGAGTTTTGTCAGGACTGGCTCTCCGCCGGCCAGTGTGGCCGAGCGGTTCTAGGCGCTTCAGTCTGGAACCGCGCGACCAGTACGGTCGCAGTTTCGAATCCTGCCTCGGGCATGGATGTGCGTGATGTCCTTAGGTTAGTTAGGTTTAAGTAGTTCTATGTTCTAGGGTACTGATGACCTCAGCTGTTACGTCCCATGGTGCTCAGAACCATTTGAACCATTTGAACTGGCTCTCCCAAGGCTGTCAGTAGTTCTAATGGAATGTTGTCTACTCCCGGGGCCTTGTTTACACTCAGGTCTTTCAGTAGCGTATCTCCTATTTCATCTTCATCTACATCCTCTTCCATTTTCATAATATTGTCCTCAAGTACATCGCCCTTGTGTAGACCCTCTATATACTCATTCCACCTTTCTGCTTTACCTTCTTTGCTTAGAACAGGGTTCCCATCTGAGCTCTTGATATTCATGCAGTTGGTTCTCTTTTCTGCAAAGGTCTCTTTAATTTTCCTGTAGGCAGTATCTATCTTACCCCTAGTGAGATACGCATCTACATCTTTACATTTGTCCTCTAGCCATCCCTGCTTAGCCATTTTGCGCTTCCAGTCGATCTCATTTTTGAGACATTTGTATTCCTTTTTGCCTGCTTCATTTACTGCATTTTTATATTTTCTACTTTTAAAAATTAAATTCAATATTTCTTCTATTAACCAAGGATTTCTACTAGCCCTCGTCCTTTTACCTACTTGATCCTCTGCTGCCTTCACTACTTCGTCGCTCAGAGCTACCCATTCTTCTTCTACTGTATTTCTTTCCCCCATCCTGTCAATTGCTCCCTTATGCTCTCCCCGAAACTCTGTAGAACCTCTGGTTTAGTCAGTTTATCCTGGTCTCATCTCCTTAAATTCCCACCTTTTTGCAGTTTCTTTGGTTTTAATCTACAGTTCATAACCAATAGATTGTGATCAGAGTCCACACCTGCCCCTGGAAATGTCTTCCAATTTAAAACCTGGTTCCTAAATCTCTGTCTTACCATTATATAATCTATCTGATACCTTCTAGTATCTCCAGGATCCTTCCATGTATACAACCTGCTTTTATGATTCTTGAACCAAGTGTTAACTATGATTAAGTTATGTTCCGTGAAAAATTCTATCAGACGGCTTCCTCTCTCATTTGTTACCCCAATTCATATTCACCTACTATGTTTCCTTCTCTCCCTTTTCCTACTCTCGAATTCCAGTCACCCATTACTATTAAATTTTCGTTTCCCTTCACTACCTGAATAATTTATTTTATCTCATCATACATTTCATCAATTTCTTCATCTGCAGAGCTAGTTGGCATATAAACTTGTACTACTGTAGTGGGTGTGGGCTTCGTGTCTATCTTCACCACAATAATGCGTTCACTATGCTGTTTGTAGTAGCTTACCCGCACTCCTATTTTTTCATTCATTATTGAACCTACTCCTGCATTACCCCTATTTGATTTACTATTAATAACCCTGTATTCATCTGACCAAAAGTCTTGTTCCTCCTGCCACCGAACTGCACTAATTCCCACTATATCTAACTTTAACCTATCCATTCCCCTTTTCAAAATTTTCTAACCTACCTGCCCGCTTAAGGGATTCTGACATTCCACGCTCCGATCCATAGAACGCCAGTTTTCTTTCTCGTGATAACAACGTCCTCTTGAGTAGTCCCCGCCCAGAGATCCGATTGGGGGACTATTTTACCTCCGGAATATTTTACCAAGAGCACGCCATCATTATTTAACCATACAGTAAAGCTGCATGCCCTCGGGAAAAATTATGGCTGTAGTTTCCCCTTGCTTTCAGCTGTTCGGAGTACCAGCACAGCAAGGCCGTTTTGGTTAGTGTTACAAGGCCAGATCAGTCAATCATCCAGACTGTTGCCCCTGCTGCTACTGAAAAGGCTGCTTCCCCTCTTCGGGAACCACACGTTTGTCTGGCCTCTCAACAGATACCCCTCCGTTTTGGTTGCACCTACGATACGGCCATCTGTATCGCTGAAGCACGCAAGCCTCCCCACCAACTGCAAGATTCATGTTTCACGGGGTGGGGGGAAGGGGTGGGGGTGGGGGGGGGGGACAAATATAATAGTTGAGAAAAAAGCCAATTCGAGAGGTAAGATATTTTAACTATCTTCGATGTGAAATATCGTATGTATACGGAGGAGCTATGCAGATTAATTTGAATAGATTTGGAAGTATATGTCGAACAGTGAACAGCTCTTTGAAACGTAAAACGTGAAAAGAAATAGTAGAAAAATTTAATAAAACAGTTTCATTTCCATCTCTTTAATATCGAAGTGAAGCGATTATCGAATAAGAGACAAGGAAAACAAATATAAGCAGTAGAAATGAAATTGCTTGAACCGTTGAAGGGTTGTAGAATTATAGATTAAACATTAAACGAAGTTATTCGAAAGATGTTGAAAATTTGGTGTGTAGATGGAAAACTGGATGAAAACGAAAAGAAATGGAATGAACACGTACGAAGAATCGATCCAGATGTTCCCGTACTACCACGTCTGATACAGAATTGTAAACCAAAAGGGAAAAGAGAGCCTGGAAAACGTGATGAATATGGGAACGGTAACAGGGTACAACTGGCCTAATATGAAATTGAGGAAGAAATTTTTGAAATCACGTTTCTACCCTCTACTTATCCATGTCGTTCTTATGAGGTACCGCGTCGACTTGTTCCCTGTACGTTTATCCGGCTAAGAAAATTGTCATATGTTTGTTACATTGGAGGCCGATGTCACTGATAAGTTTCTGTCGATATCGAAGATTCTATTAAAAGATTGGAAAGGTAGTAGCTATTTCTACTATTGGAAGCAATGCTGAATTTGGACGACTTCTCGTATTTACACGAAATACATTCGGTCGGGGCACGAACACATTTTTTAAAGGATATTTTCCGAGATTTTCGTATAGTTATGCTATTCACCCCAATAGTCCAGTGACGAACCTCCAGCATGTTGGAGTAGCTGTGGGTCAGCAACTTCTATTAATCGGTACAACGAAGAAGCGGTCCAGTGCTGTAAACTTCACTTTTTTTTATTCACGACTAGTTTCGAACTGAAACCCAGTTTCAAATTATCGTAACATAGTCAAAAATGGCATTTCTTAAGATGTATAATCTATATCAAAAATGTGCAACGAACAGTTACAGCAAATACAGATAACTCTGTATGCGCTGTAACTGTCAGTGCAAATTTTTGAACGGTTTTCAAATCTTCGAAAATACCGGTTCTGACTACGTTACGATGATTCGAAAGTGGGTCTCGGCCAGAAACTAGTCATCGAGTGAGTGAAAAAAATAAAATTTGCCTGTTTGAACTGTTTTCTCGTTGTACTGAATAGTCGAAAGACAGTGTTGTCAGACACTAAATACTTTTCACGTTCCGTAAATTTGTATGTCTTGAATAGACTATAAGACGTACTGTTGTACAGTTACTTTAGGTTTAAGTGCAAATTTGAAGGCACGAACAGGTATCTTCCACGTGCACCAATAGGTCAACATTTCCTTGTTGAGATGTTACGGAAAAAATTCGAAAATAATTTGTTCGAAGTAGTCTATAGTCTAACAACATGTTCTGAAGTTATCCGGCACAGGAACTCATTTGGTGTTAACTTTCTGTGTGTAAGTCGCTAGTACGAAGTGACTTCACGGAGTACGAATGGTGTCCATTTATCTTATCAATGAAAAGCAGCCGCAACCAATTATCAGTGCAGTGCTCTCTATTAATTACGTGGAAGCTTTCTGAAATTTCTTTTCCAGCTGATGGTTTGGTGTTGATGCACAAGTTCGTTATTTTCTATATTTTCATTTAATTATGCACATATAATTGAATATAAATATATGAAATTGACACGTGCCGGCGTCAGCAGTTTTTCTGGAAGAATAAATGGACAATTTTGATGAAGCAAAAACATTCAAAATAATGAAAACTAATTGCAACGGTCAGAGCAGTTGCATTATTTAATCGGGTATTAAGGTGAACATCGTACCCACAGTTACTATTTGTAGAAAGGTAGTATTCTCAGTCTTGCTGCTAATAACAGTAAGTTTATGCACTCTTTGTTACAAGTTTAACTGTTTGAATTTTTTGACTGATTAACTGTACGGTGGAATATGTTACGGTTCCCTACCACCTTGTCAGTTCACTACAAAACTGGCACTTTTATTTTCATGAGCTAGGCAATGACCTATCACCGTACATACAATAATTATTAACAACGCCCACAATCTCAAAAGAACACATTTACGAGTATATATATATATATATATATATATATGCTGACATTTATTCCTATGTCTTTTAACGTAGTTCTGACACAGTCAGTGGATATTTATTAATTCCACTAAAAATATAGTGGTAGAAAATGTGTGATTTGGAGATTGTGGGCACTAGTATTATTGCTTATTTTGAACTGCCTGTGTATGAAGTGAACAGACAGTGATAAGATACCGGAAATGTAATCTTATGCGAGGAAGAATAAACGGAAGTACAATGAAATATCAGTTATAAATTTTTTGCTCACTTCCCAGTTTACAGCTTTTCTTTAACAACATTTTAAAAAGAAATAAAATCACTGTAGTAGTACCACATCTCTAGTAAAACACGTTTGAGTAAAAACAAATATGTAAGAGTATCTTTTGGAAGTAGGATCAGCCTGTTAGTTATAGAATTTATACCACACACAAATTAGGACGAAATGAACTTAAGTTTTTGGTAACATTTTTGACTACCAATCTCCTCCTTAAAAGGTTCGAAAGGTTTAGGTTTCTCGTTCTACAAATACAAATTCATCTAGTAAGCTTAGACTTCCGCGGCCGTTGTCACTGTCAATAAAATTCTTCGAGATATATGACGACATTGTCAATATGTAACATTCTTCAACGTTTCAGTTAGCGTAGCAAAGGGCCTGGCTCAAGATGTGTTGATTGCTGAAAGAGAAAAATTTCAGCTTTTATATACAGGTGTAATAGGCTGTTTTCGTATTCTGATAGGGTTTTGTGGATGAGGTGGAGTGGTGTTAGACATCCTTAATTAGTTTTGCTTTATTTTTTATCATTTGAGGAACACTAAGGGCGACAAGGGACGAGTTCAACAGAGAAATTCAGAAGGAAGAAACGTAGTATCGCTGTATGAGGATATGGACAGGGAAGCACTTGGGCCAAGTACTCCGCCGAGCGAGTACCAACCATATTTACCGAAACAGCACCAATATTGTCGGTGATATTCACCTAACGAAAGATTTTGTTTTTTGGGAGGTGGAAATAGAGCTTCACCGGTGGCTCGCGGTCTTACTGCACGGATGTCATTCCAAAGACGTCACTGGAGTGTACGGTGAAGGTGTGGCGGCGGGACTTGGAGTCCTATACCACCCTCCGACGGTGGAAGTTCAGGTCGCAGGCAAATATTAACTACCTACCTACAACATTACATATCAACAGTGCTGACTGACAATGATCGATACCCATCGAGTGGTCAAGTCAACACTGACGCATTTTTAGTGGCCATAACAGTGCTATCATTAGCCATGGTCAGATTCGGAGTCCACAGGCATGGTGTGAGGAACAGGGTGTCAGTTCCAGTGCCGGGGAGGCGTTGTGCCAATGTTTTGTAAGCCAGCGACTATGTCGCGTAGGGCTTCTACTTTGGGATAGAGACGCCTTGCCTTCTGTCTTATGGACCTCTTGAGAGTGACCATGTCTGTTCTTCGTGGAGGTCATCAGTACCCTACAACTTAGAACTACTTAAACCTAACTAACCTAAAGACATCACACACATCCGTTTCCAGGGCAGGATTCGAACCTGCGACCGTAGCGGTCGCGCGGTTCCAGACTGAAGCGCCTAGAACCGCTCGGCCACAGAGGCCAGCCATCGTGGAGGGTAACTACCCTCGTGAGGGAGTGGGGTGGGCATGAAGGCCCCATCGAGGCACCTTGTTCTGCATGGTCTGCATCCGGGAGGCACTAATCGTAGCCCACGTAGTTGTGCCATGGGTGAGGGAAGTGTGGAAAACCATCCGGTACAGCTGGAGCTTGGAGTCGAGGTTCAATTCCCTGCTGGTGAACAACGGGTACAACGCTTCTATTAGCTTCAGTCCTTTTTAGGCTACAGGCTCTGCATGGCGATGGAAGAGAAGTTTTATATCTATCCGGACACCTGGGTAATTGATGTCAGGGGGCCATGGGAACTGGACGCCTGCAATAGTGATGTTGTGGCGGAGGATGGGGCGCCGTTTAGTGAAGTAGACTGCCGTAGTTTTTGCAGCAATCTTGTTGGAACGACACCAGGTCACTGTCGCGTCCACCTGCCTCTGGAGGCGAGGAATGACCTGGTCTATGTTGTGTCCGGTAGTACAGAGCGCCGTATCATCGGCGTATTGCAGCAGGTGGCATTGTGAGAGGACTGTCATATCGTTAACATAAATGTTAAAAAGGGTGGGAAGCAACACAGAGCCTTGAGGGGTACCCATCGACATGGGACGTAAGCTGGAGCATTGAACTTACTGAGTAATCAAGAGAGACCTTCGTGGAGGACATTAGCCACGATCTTCACATTGATGTCGGGGATAGTCGTCCGAGTCAGATTTTTATGGCACGAGATTGTCCCTCCAATCCCTGACAAACGCGTCCAGGAAATCCGCTGGAATCGACATGGTGGGGTTAGGGCCGTTTCTGATACATTGGGATGCCACTCAAGCCTAAGCGACAATCTGTATGTTGCTAGAGTCTACGAAATGGACTGCAAGACAAGTGTATATTAGCGAGACCCGGGAGGACGATTAGCACACAGACATGGATGAAACATTCGTCTCAGACACACACCAAGTCAGCGCTGGCGGAACATCGGGATGAGAGCTACAGACCGATAATATTTCGGGAAGCAACAGCTACTTATCATGAGGAGGAAGATCAGAATTATCTGCGAATGGAGTAAGAGGAGGTATATTGGATATCCTCCTTGCAGTGTTCAGAAGTAGATGAATTACAACCGGTGATAGGTAACATGCTCTTAAGAGTGAGAAGGGAGTAACGTATATTTGATAATACCTAGAAGGCAGTAACGTATATTTGAAAATACCTAGCACAAGGAGATTGCCAGATGGACTGCATGGAACTAACAATATTTAGTAGCCAAACAACCGACTGCAAAATTTACCTGGGTGTACACATGGGCTCAAATCATAGCATTTTAGTATTGAATAGTTAGCTAAAGTTGAAAACAGGGATGGAAGAGAAGCATACGAAGAAACGCAATATTCACAAATTAAGAATGTAGGAAAAAGTTTTCAATAAAGCTTTCGGGGAAGTCCAGCAGCAGGAGGATGGAATGTAAAACGAATGAGATTTTGAAGACGGGGGAGTCCATTGAGAAGGTCACTGTAGGCATAGCAAAAGAAGGTTTGCAAAGCTATGGATAAATGAAGACTACTCAGTTTCATTGATGAAAGACGGTAAATAAAGAAATGTTCAAAGAATGTGAAATCAGCAGTAGAGAAAGTTTAGAAGTGAAATAAACGTGCAATACTAAGAAACAACAAAATTGCATTTAGCGAGATGGACATGTTAAGGAATTAAGGATTCAGGACGAACTGACAAGGTGTAAAGTAGAACAGACACACAGTACTTCGGAAACGTGAAGGATGATGTATCAAAAAGACGTTAAATCTAGTCGATAGATTAGCAAAGCTACAAATAATAAAACAAATAAAGCCAGCCAACTCAAAAGAGTAGGCACGAGCAAGAGTATAATTAACTAGGAAGGATGAAAAACAGTCAAAGGCAAATGTTTGCACCAGCAGCTTGGAAACGTTGTTGGTGCTGAAAATTGAAAGTAGGACAATCAATGACAAATAGGGATTGTTCAATGTCTGTGCTCTACACTTCCTGATGTACGCCAGAAACAGTTGAGTAAAACATTGTAATCATCATCCAATAGCCGAATGCTTTTTAATTCTTGTAGCTTAAAGGTTAGTTTGAACACAACAGTAATGCACTAGGTATGGTCCTTTTGGAGATGGTATGCCATTCCTTTCCTTTGATGGCCTCTGACCTGACTTGCTGGTCAGATATATAAGGGCATACAGCTGAACGAGGATTCCGACCCATGGTGCAACTAGACATGTCTTACATTAACAAACATTGCCAGGTGTGAAAGAAGTCATAAGTGACAGATAAAAATCATAAGACTGACTGGGTTCCTACCTGAGACTTTCAGACTGCACGCAATAGGGCACCGCACATTTTACGTTCAGACCGTTGACGTTGTTGTTGAACGAGGCGAGTAGGGTGCGACTTTGTGAGAGTGTGCCTGGTGTACAAACAGTTCGATGAAGTAAGCAGCAGATATAAGCATGAATGACGTCTGATATATCTGTGATAATTTTCGTGAGTATTTTTGTAAATTTAAAGGTTTTTCCTGTTTTTTCTCGTTTAGTATGGCATTGTCATAGTGTTCACTTTTGTACATTGCACAGCTGCCGTTGATGATGGATCAGAACCAAAACCTGTAGAAAAAAAAAGAAATAAAACTTTTACAATGTTATGCATTTTTAAAAATTTGTAGATGCTGTTGACGATCGCCTAAGCAAAATGTTCAGATATAAGGGCACTTAATGGCCTTCCGTGCTTATTCGTACAGCATTTTGGTGTTGTTATGTACAGTTTTTTCCAAAACTGCAGCATCACCTGATTAATAACCGTGTATCCAAATTAAAGTATCCATTTAATTCAAATTTTCAGTGACTCATTAAAATGCTAATGTTAATGAAACAAACACTGATGATTGCAAAAGTAAAAAGTGCATCTCATACCCATTTGTCTTGTGAGAAAGATACATGTAATATTTCTTTGGATGTTGGACCTGCTGGCATACTGTGGGAAAGTGAGAGGCGCAGACGGCCAATGGCTTGTATGTCATAAAAATGTATCTAACTTACAGGTCGCGCCGTAAGGGAGGTATTCCAGGTGCACATGCGTTGTCAGAGAAAATCCCCTACATGCAAATAAAAGCCTCGCACAGCCATGAAGGTGACTTTCACCAGGCCGTGAAAAGCCATTGTGAGAAGCCGAATAAAGATGGCTTTCGAAAAAGATACAATCTGCAATGAGACGTGGAACACGAAATACTCCTGATGAGAAGAGGCTGTTGGACTCAAAGGAGGACAGCTGGAGTGGTTATTTAAATTTCACCAAAACTTAGTTTCATAGCGGGCAGGAAGGCTTCTGAGTCTGTAGGCGCAGCTCTTGTCATTGGCAGAAATATGAAACAACCCTCTCAGACAGACACATACATTACTGCTTAATCACACAGGTTCCTGAGGAGAAGAAAAATTTTTACTATTATAAACTTTTCATTGGTCGGATTTAATTAGATCTACAGCGATTGGCTGAAGAAAATCCTGTGCTGGCAGAACCAGCAAGACTGTTGAGTAGCGTAGCAGATAGACACTTCATCTAAAGTAAGATCTCCAGAGAATGAAGACATCACCTTAGAGCTGCAGAGAGGGAGGACGTCGTTCTAGAGCTTATAATAGAAGCAACGCAGCTGCATCCACCCTCTGCACCTGAGTCTTAGACTGATGGTAACAACAAGGATCCTTTGGGCAAGTCATGAAGAGGGGACTACGAAATTGATTCAAGACAGAATCATGGTTGTCTAAATTAATTCGCAAAGTCTGCTGGCTAAACTCAGCAAGCGCTTAGGCAAAGGTTTTTGCTTACATGTACTTTTCCCGTTCCTTTTCGTTAGTGTGCTGACTTATTCCACAGTCACTGGCGGTTTGTGTGGACATACCTAATCATATGATTCTGTTACCAATGCCACCCTCCTGTGCCCAATTCTTACCGTGTGTCTTTTATAATTCATTTAAAACTTCGAGCACTTTGTTACAAATTATTTTGTCTACTGGAATCTGATTAATGCATTTTGATAATAAACGGGAGCTCTAGTGACCTTTGGTTTCATTTCGTAGTTCGATGAAACGCCGTATCTCATTATGCCCATGTGAGTTATTGTAACCATATTTCGCGTTTCATTTGGCCACCCTTGTTTAAATTTAGATGCTTATTAGTTTCCGCTGCGCTCTTTTCTTTAAAAAAAATGTTTCATGGATAGCGGCCTACTGTATAGGCCACCGGTTGAGATGCTGTTAGCAGCTCAGGGGTACGCTAAATGCTCAACCGTAGTCTCACAGTATGCTGCTGTGAGTTTGTGATGACTACTGGGTGTGTCAAGTATTACTTGAGCTTTTCAGGTGGATGTCGTGACACAGCACTGCCGCAAGACGTGAAGCGTTTCGCCAACTTTTGAAGTTCAAGAAGGGTCGAATCATTACAATGAAGGCTTGGAACCTTTGTACCGAGTGAACGCGTACACAATTGACTGTATTACAATGATTGCAGAACGGGTTTTGATGAGATGGACTCAGAACAAGTGTGGCAAGAGAAGTAGTCGAGGGTCCTTCTAGAGGGGCCACAGCAAGAGAAGGTGTTAGTATTCTTCAAATGGTTCTGACTAACAGGCAGATGACAGCTGATCCGAGGACAGAGGAAAGAGCCAGGGTATCACCACGAACCGTCAGCAACAGATTACAGGAAGCTCGACTGAGACTTAGATACGCAAATGTATAGTTTACTTCTAACATCACAGACATCATAGATTTCCATTGTCAGAGCCAACCAGGTCATTCACAGACCTGCTCTGATGTTTAGCAATGTGTCTCGCTTCTGCAGCCGTCACGTCTGCACCGACGTGTCGATGTTCCGCAAGCTTGCGAGACCCACTCCTAACAAACACCTGGAATCATGGTGTGAGGCACTATCAGATATGGAAAGAGTGATATGGTGATTTTTGAATGCTTACCAGATTGCACTGTAAAGTGGGGTGAATAGAAACAGTGCGCTGAACAGAAAACTTCCAAAATTATACTATACTATAATGTTGCAAGACAGATGGTGATATTATTCAAAGATTTGTTGGTCTACGTTAGTAGTGGACCAGTCTAACAGCGAAATTATAAATTTCAAAGCTGACCGCACTGTCAGTTGAGTTCTCGTTCACTCTATTACATACAGCGGATGTGGTGCTACCTTTGCTTACGTCAATCTTTATTTGTAGGTGTCAATCTAATTTGCGTTGTTTCAATTTAAGTACTGATAAGCAAATTTGCAATCCCGTTTCATAAACCAAAGTTGAGTTTTAAAGCATACTTTAATCTGACTTGTGTTCCACCTGATTCAAAATGTATTGTTTTTTACTCGGAATCTGTGGAATGAATACAAATAATAATTACCAGTATCCTCTCAGAAGAAAACCAAGAATTTGACAGAAATGCACTTGACACTAGTCTCTATCCAGGAGATTATGACGTGATAAAAGTGTATGGAAAAAGTAATCACTCATTTAAACTGTATGCTGTAAAATAGGCTATTTATAAGGCAAAAGCTATGGTAATGCTGTTTTGAAAAAGAAGGCAAGGCTGATGAAACACGTTTGTTTAAACAAGTGAGGAGTCATATTTTAAACAAGGAAATGATGTTCGGAAGCTCTTCGTTGCTTCTGGGGCTACGACTTGTAAAAGCAAAGACACCATTTTAAACACGTCAGTGACATAATGCAATACGAAACTAACTAAGCTGACCAACTTAATGTTAAAATAAAGTAACATGAGATACAGCAATCTTCATTTGGAAAACAGAATGAGGAAACCACAATTCACACGATAATTTTAGTTTTTGTACTGAATAAAATGTTTTTTTAACCAGCAAATTCTGTTTCTTATGCTCCTAGATCTAAAACAGAATCTGACGTACCACTATGCCCGCGAAAGTCCAATAAATGGGGAAAAAGCACTCAGTCTTCAGGCCAGAAGTGGCCCATCGGGACCATCCGACCTCCGTGTCATCCTCAGTTGAGGATGCGGATGCACACCGCTCTCCCGGTCGTTATGATGATTTTCTTTGACCGGAGCCGCTACTCTTCCGTCGAGTAGCTCCTCAAATGGCATCACTAGGCTGAGTGCACCCCGAAAAATGGCAACAGCGCATGGCGGCTGGATGGTCACCCATCCAAGCGCCGGCCACTCCCGACAGCACTTGACTTCGGTGATCTCACGGGAACCGGTGTATCCACTGCGGCAAGGCCGTTGCCTATTAAATAGGGAAAGTAATAAAATTAATACTTATGTTTCTATTCACCCACCTCGCATCAGGGTGAACAGAAACGTCAAATTTCATTTCTTTTTATATTATCACGTCATGAGCTAGGTTCTATAACTAATAAGCCTGTAAATTTAAAGTTATCACGAGACCTATAAACTCATGCAATGTTTATTTTATTATTTCTTTCCAAAAATATCAATTTTCTATTTTAAAGTTGAAAAGTGTTTCTTTTCATCCCATCTTACAGAAGCAGCCATGAGTGTTCAACTAATCTGTAATACAGAGCACCTGGGTTCGATTTCCGATACCTCTAAGGATTTTTCCTTGGTAGGAGGCCAGAACGAGACCCACTCAGCCTCGATATGCCAACTGAGTGGGTAATAGAATGGGAATAGCCGGTTATAAGGTCTGCAAAGCTGACAAAGGCCGGGAGAGCGCGAGCGGTGTGCTGATATCACGCCCCTCCATAACGCAGCCAGATGAGGTCCCGATTGTCCCGTCTGAGGCCAGAGTGGTGGAGGTATAATTCAAGACTCCATACTACATCTCACATCTCCACAACATGAGGAATGTGTAGTTCGTCGACTTGGCTGTCAGTTCTCCTGATTTGTCACCCATAGAGCTCGTCTATACAGGGTGAAAAGTATTTAAATCGACAGACTCTGGGAGGCTGTAGGGGACATCAAAACAAATATTTTTCCCTAGTGTCATTTTTTCCTATGAGGAGTATTTAAACCGCTAGAGGAAGATTTCACTGGCGGCAAATTAATTAAACCAGCAAATACTTTTCCGTTTTTTTAATGACCAAGAGACGACACATTAACACAACCCAATTTCAGTTACCATTGATTTTCAAAAATGCCTCCATTGACACGTAAACAAAGGTTACACCGTCGGATCATGTTCCGTCTAACACGGGCAAAAACCGTACGAAGTATCTTGAATTGTTCCTGCTACTGCTACTATCCGGGCAACCAGATCCTCTTCAGATGCAACAGGAGTTGCGTGAACAAGGTTGCGCATCTCTCCCCACACAAAAAAGTCCAGAGAGGATACATCGGGGGATCGAGCAGGCCATGGTACAGGACCACCTCTGCTAATCCACGTTTCTGGGAACCGTCGATCCAAGAATCGACGAACACGACGATTGAAATGTGCGGGCGCCTCGTCATGTTGGAAACACATGCGTTGTCTTGTAGGGAGCAGGACGTCTTCCAGCAATTCTGGCAATGCACTGGCGAGAAAATTGTAACAGTGCCTGCCATTTAATGGCCTAGGTAGCAAATACGGCCCAATTAAACAGTCCTCAACAACACCGAGCCAGACATTAACGAAGAACCGCACTTGGTGAGCGCTAGTAACTGTGGCGTGTGGGTTATCGTCACTCCAAACATGCGAATTGTGCATATTGAAGACTCCATCACGCCCGAACGTTGCTTCATCGGTAAACAACACAGAGGATGGAAATGTAGCATACATTTCACACTGTTCCAGGTAACACTGCGAAAACGGTGCTCTGGCTGGAGAATCAACTGGTTCCAGGTTGTGGACACACAGTAAGTGAAATGGACGTAACAATTGCTCTCGAAGATCTGTTCTTATATTCGTCTGATTTGTCCCCATGTTACGTGCAATTGCACGAGTGCTGATTGAAGGATCCCGCTCCACATGCTGCAAGACAGCTTTCTCAAATTGCAGCGTTCTTACCGTGCGACGGCGTCCCTGTCCAGATAATCTGCTAAATGACCCGATCTCACGCAGACGTTGGTACACAGCAGTTAAGGTCGTATGATGCGGGATACGGCGATTAGGATATTGTTGTTGATAAACCCGCTGTGCAGCTCGTCCGTTGTGGTGCGCTACGTAGTACGCACCAACCATATCAGTGTACTCACTCCAGGTGTATCGCTTCATTAGCAAACAGAGACAACGCACTACTACACTGGTGGACAGCAGTTGCCTACAACTGAAGAGCGTAATACGCCCTCTAACACCTGAGGACCGTAATACGGCATCTAACAACTGAAGAGTGTAATACGGTCACCACTGGTTTAAATACTCCTCATAGGAAAAAATGACATTTGGGAAAAATATTTGTTTTGATGTCCCCTACAACCTCCCAGAGTTTGTCGGTTTGCATACTTTTCACCGTGTATACTCTCATGGGGGTGTATAGCAAACAGCCTTCATGAAATGAAAATAATCTATATTCAGGCATAGCAAGAAATTTCTCAGGGTGAAACATGAATATGTAACTTACATGCCACAAGAAATACAAGAGAGTATCCCTGCTCGTTTGGTCACTCCTGAGAGTCCTGTTAACGATAGCCGTCAGTTCCGAATGAAATGAGAGCTTTATCATTTAATACTCGTTACGTGATTAACATCTGCACAGAGCTTGATGAATACCAGACCCGTGATTCCTGGTGTAGTACTTTACTTTTCGGCCATTGTATGACTGGTATACTAGGTCGTGTATATGTCAGAACTAGTGCGAAGCGCGGTTTGTGGTTTATTCACGAGGCTTGTCGCTGATCACTAATAGCAGTCGCGTTTGCTGCACGCGCGTTTAGCGACACGCAGACGGCGCGCGCAGCCGACTCTGCCGGCCTGTGTGCAGTCGGCGGCGCCGTCACCCGGCAGCGTGGCGACAATCGCCACCTGCGCCCCGGTCGATACGTTATCCAGATATTCCGAGCTGACAGCAGCCAGAGAGGTATTGCGCCGCGCTATTAGCAGCCTGTCAAACCTGTGCGCGCTTTCCCCCGCTTCCTCCGTCTGTCACCGCTACCGCCGCCGACTCGCGATCCGAGGGTCTGCAGCGGCGTTGCACTTGGCGCAGGGAGCACTCTGCTAACACACTGCGGTGTTATCTGACCTAACTGCTCAAGAGCAGATACATTTTAATTACCATCCTACTTGAGCAAAGTGCCCCAGCCGTTTGTTTTTAAGTAGTAATCTAAGCACACCGACCAAAAATATTACTCTCTGAGCCGTGGTAAATTTGCTGTTTTGAAGAGCGCGACGCGGCGCATAGTGTAAAGCAGTCACCCTCAGTTTCTGGCGGTGGCGCCGCTGTGGCAATCGCAGCTTTGGTGTCTCCCTCTCGTGGGAAAGGTTGCCTGTTCACGTGCATTTAAGGGGCACGATGAGCTCGGCAAGGGGTCAATCTGTCAGTCGGGCGAGTCTGGTCAATTCGTCAGTCGGAGTGAGGCTAGGTCAGTCTCGCGTCACCAGTAGCTGGTCTGTCTCTCGTTCGCATTTGTGCAGCAGTTAGTGTCTGTATGTCGTCGGAGTGCGAGTATGTCTGTCGTTTGGATCAAACTTTAAGCCAGAAAATGAGAGTCTTGCCACCCCGCCAGTAACAGAACTCAGCTAGTGGTCACCCGGTCGGGGCTGAGTTCCTGCATCTGAGTCTGCGCGATAGGCCGCCAGTCTGCTCTAGTTGCTCGGGCAACGATCATTGGCGTTTGGATCGGTCGGTTGGTCGGTCGCGCACTGAGACACAAGATAACTTGTCCGCCTTGAGCGTCGGCGCATGTGAGGTTCCCACATGAGTCCAGTGGGCCGCGCCGTATAGAAAGGGGTTGTGGCTTCGCGGTTGACACGAGAGCAACAGGGGTGAAACCACGACATCGGGCTGGCCGGAGCGAGCTACGACGCCGTGAGACTGGAGATCGGCGCGCCTTCGTGCGTCCGTTGAAGCGGCTGGCAGCGGACGGTTCGGGAGAGCGTTGGGGGTGCTGCGCCAGGTCTTCGCCAGAAATCGCAGTTTATAAGAAGTTAAGTGATTTGAGATATGTTGTTTCATTTACTTGTTAAATTCTACTTGTTTTCTTGGTAAGATCACCAGCTACTTTGTTTTGGGGTCGTCCCACCATTCTTCTCCGTTTGCCCACCCGCAGGAATGTGGTTATTTGTGAATTGGGTGGTCCATTTTTCCCTTGTGGAGTTGGGAAGGGTTAGAGCAATCTGCGGTTCGGCTTGTTCAGTAATCCCCCTGTCAATCTGCCATACGTTGATAGCTGCCTCTGTCATGTTTGTCGGATTCGGTGTTAACGAATTTATAGAACTAAGGTAAAGGCCGAATTCCTGATGTATGTTTTCATCTTGCCTATCATCTTGCGAGGCGGTATATGTGTAATGTAGAGCATGTTGTACATTTTATGTACGTCTGAATTTCATGGGTTTTATTTAAATAGTGATTTTTATAAAGTTGCCACCCTTCCACCCTAAGAGTCCTTTTAAAAACAAATTGCACTTTCGGTGGCAAATAATTTCTTAGTGTGAGTGTTTGTACCATTTCCATCCCTCTTACGCGGTGCATAGTTAATGTGTTTGTGTGAGTTGTTAAAATTTTTAGTTTAAAGTAATCTGGTGTGTTGCGGATTTGCACCAGTGTAGTCTCTCAGAGGTTGTTGTGAACGGTCGTGACTACGGCCGTGTTGAATGGGAGCGGCGAGCTTCTCAGCACGAAGGCTCATACTGTCAATATTGTTCTTTCTGCCTCTAAAGAAAATTGTAACTTGATATTTCGAGGGTGCTTTTCTGCTTATAAATTTTAAATTTTTTGAAAAGGCTTTTACGAATAAAATTCCCATTTGTTAAAGGTAATTTCATTTTCATCAGTTACTCCCTGGCAACTATTTCCACGCTCACCTAGTGCGATTAAATGTGTTAATGTTCTTGATGAATCACTAGTAAAAAAGGAAATTCTTTAAGAAAAGATTTTGGAAGTAAATTCACGGTTCACCCACTTGTGAGAGACATCTCGCTGATTCGTATAACACTGTTTCCGGTCTTCAAAATGGTCTCATTTCAGCTCAGAAGACGGCCCACAAGTTTCCTGAAATATGACATATCCAGCTGTTCCCAACAGCACCAGTCATTTTATGCGGGTTTGAGATACGGTGATCAAGAGGGCCAATCGATGTGCAATACAGTGACTGAGCGTTCGTCAAACATGGAACGTATGTGTTAACAGCTTACTATGTCTTGTAAAATTGAGTGTTCAAACGAAGATGTCAACAAGTTTCACTCTATTATATATACCGTATATGGAACCCTGGGCCGATACCGGAGCTGTACGAAATGGTTGCCTACCTGCAGGCAGGTAGTACTACACTCCTGGAAATGGAAAAAAGAACACATTGACACCGGTGTGTCAGACCCACCATACTTGCTCCGGACACTGCGAGAGGGCTGTACAACCAATGATCACACGCACGGCACAGCGGACACACCAGGAACCGCGGTGTTCGCCGTCGAATGGCGCTAGCTGCGCAGCATTTGTGCACCGCCGCCGTCAGTGTCAGCCAGTTTGCCGTGGCATACGGAGCTCCATCGCAGTCTTTAACACTGGTAGCATGCCGCGACAGCGTGGAAGTGAACCGTATGTGCAGTTGACGGACTTTGAGCGAGGGCGTATAGAGGGCATGCGGGAGGCCGGGTGGACGTACCGCCGAATTGCTCAACACGTGGGGCGTGAGGTCTCCACAGTACATCGATGTTGTCGCCAGTGGTCGGCGGAAGGTGCACGTGCCCGTCGACCTGGGACCGGACCGCAGCGACGCACGGATGCACGCCAAGACCGTAGGATCCTACGCTGTGCCGTAGGGGACCGCACCGCCATTTCCCAGCAAATTAGGGACACTGTTGCTCCTGGGGTATCGGCGAGGACCATTCGCAACCGTCTCCATGAAGCTGGGCTACGGTCCCGCACACCGTTAGGCCGTCTTCCGCTCACGCCCCAACATCGTGCAGCCCGCCTCCAGTGGTGTCGCGACAGGCGTGAATGGAGGGACGAATGAAGACGTGTCGTCTTCAGCGATGAGAGTCGCTTCTGCCTTGGTGCCAATTATGGTCGTATGCGTGTTTGGCGCGTGCAGGTGAGCGCCACAATCAGGACTGCATACGACCGAGGCACACAGGGCCAACACCCGGCATCATGGTGTGGGGAGCGATCTCCTACACTGGCCATACACCACTGGTGATCGGCGAGGGGACACTGAATAGTGCACGGTACATCCAAACCGTCATCGAACCCATCGTTCTACCATTCCTAGACCGGCAAGGGAACTTGCTGTTCCAACAGGACAATGCACGTCCTCATGTATCCCGGGCCACCCAACGTGCTCTAGAAGGTGTAAGTCAACTACCCTGGCCAGCAAGATCTCCGGATCTGTCCCCCATTGAGCATGTTTGGGACTGGATGAAGCGTCGTCTCACGCGGTCTGCACGTCCAGCACGAACGCTGGTCCAACTGAGGCGCCAGGTGGAAATGGCATGGCAAGCCGTTCCACAGGACTACATCCAGCATCTCTACGATCGTCTCCATGGGAGAATAGCAGCCTGCATTGCTGCGAAAGGTGGATATACACTGTACTAGTGCCGACATTGTGCATGCTCTGTTGCCTGTGTCTATGTGCCTGTGGTTCTGTCAGTGTGATCATGTGATGTATCTGACCCCAGGAATGTGTCAATAAAGTTTCCCCTTCCTGGGACAATGAATTCACGGTGTTCTTATTTCACTTTCCAGGAGTGTAATTCAAAAGCTTTCTCTATAGGGGCACATTTTTAAAATTCTCGATAAATGGGGGTGGTTGGCATGGATGCTGTTGCCGAACTGAAGTATCTCAGAGGGATACCTTGCTGCTTTATTCATGCATGTGTCAATGTAGCACCCGCTCATGATCACGCCAAAGGAGAGCGCAAAACAGTGGCACCGAAAGAATCCTTTGCAGCTACGGATCGCGTCCAAATTTCGTCGAATCGTTTTGAACAGTCCGTAGAGTTTCTACCTAGCAGACCAGAGCAATAATTGCAGTGGCACTGCACTACAGACGCGAGAGCGCGTTCAGTGGGGATACTAATCTGTGATGTCCTCAGAGAAGGGTTGAAGATTCAGTGAGACCTCAACAGAATCAGAGATTGTAAACAATGTCTTCCTGTTGCTTTTCGCATTACGAACTGTCGTTTTCACCCTTGAAACTTGTAGGAATCAGGGCCATAAAGAAAGGGGTGGTTCCATTGTCACCCTTTATGCCATCACCTGAAACCTTTCCGCACCATTCTTGAGCGACGGTGTGTCTGAAATGTATTCCTCGGCCACTCATAAGAAAACCACATGATTTCAACAGTGGGCGTCGTGGTTCTGACTTCAGAGCCATCAGACGCAGGGGTGAAATGTGGGTAAGCGGGACCGTGACGATCATCCCACCGTGTGGCACGTCCACAGTGGAGTTGGAGAGAATTGCGGTGAAATTTCGTGCCAGTGGAGTATCTTTAACCTCACTTTACAGAAGTTTTTTTTATGTTTCGACACCTTGCTGTTTGAAGCGTAGTCCAGCGCGGGAGTCACGACACAGGGCACCCGATTTTGCACAATTACAGAATGTAGACGTCTTTGAGCTAAATTTCAAGCTTATGGTGTCGTAATGGGAGGCAATTACGTGGTTTCAAATAAGTGATCCTTCAATTCTGTTTCACAGTGTGTATCTCACAATTCTGACGCAGTAGTTTGGCTTTAGACTCTATAAAATTTGTTGACAAATGGCTAAAGTTACTTGATAAGGAAGTGTTTTGCTATTAAGTATGACGGCGCAAACCTAGGAAGGAGGACTCGATGTTGTAAAAAGGAAGTGGACTCGATGCTGTAAAATGGACTCTTACAGCAATATCCCGGCACAGCACTGCGCCACAGCAACCGCTGGATGCTGCCGTCCACCTGCCGGTCAAAGCAAAAGCTGTTTACTGAAACCAGCGACATTTCAGCACGTGCCGTCAGTGACATCAGCAGAAGCAACACCTAAACAAAATCCCTTTGGTGAGTATAAATGCTGGCAGTCCGTCCAGGCAGGTTATCTGACTGAACTGTTAGTCATAGGTTCGAAAACTGTCATACTGTTAGTCTCGTCCGTAAGGTCACTAGCACTCCGTTATGCTGATAGGACTACCTTCCAGGACGGTGGGTAGGGGGAAGGGGACGTGGGGGGAGTGCAAAAACCACCTGATGAGATGAGGGACGAAATGAGGCTATCCTAGCCACCAAGCCAGTCGCCGCCAGCCAGACACCAGGCCAGGCTTCGCCACCCAGACGTCTGTGGCCCCGTCACTAGTCACAGTTAGGCAGGACCCAGCCGACTTGTTGACGGTATATCAGCCACACCGCCATGCCAAAGCCTGATTCAGCGCTGTCTGGAATGTAATCGTAGAAGGGGTGCACAGAGCGTAGCTGCTAATGACGTATTTATCACAACGCTCAATGCCGAGGTCTGTGAGACTGACGTCTGCCCACGCTAAGGAAAATGGAATCTGTGGATCGACATCAACCTATGTTACGGTACCATTTTTCGGAATGGACCCGCAACATAAGCAAATTCACCATATTCACTTTACAGACCCTCCCTTAATCCACGCAAATAATTGAGCATAAATGTATGTGTGATAGTTACTTGCAGTTATATGAAAACGGATTTGCTTGCTAGTGCTTTGGAAGCACACTGGACGACACGGCCAGTGACCCGGAAGGCGGGACGGCCAGACTCCCCGTTGCGCATCCTTGGAAAAGGGCAAATGTGGGATGGTGGACAAACGATGGTCAAGGGCCACCTCTGGTGCTCTGTGGCGCCACCGGGAGAATTCCGTAACAGCGAGAATTTCACAGTGCAAACTCTTGTAAAAACGTATGATTAGATGGACTGAGCAGTAACATTAGCGGAAAGCGCTATTGTCTACCGAATGTAGAAGGGGTTTGAAGTATTGCTGCGCGCATGAAAGGAAGCTCCGAGTCTTTGAAACCGTGGGAGGCTGCTGCATGCGCAGCTCGTAAGGGAAAACTTTGTGCAACAACGTAAGGAGAACGGTAAATGGTCCACAAGGAGTTTTTTTGCCGGAGAGACATTGAGCGCGCCAGTTTCTAAAGGAAGCTCCGTTATTGGCTGAGGAAAGAGAGTGAAAGAGCGAGGGACGACTTTTTTCGTGGAAAATGTTATGAAAAATTTCATTGGCTAACTAAGTTAAGCATCGTCCAGGAAAGGGGACCTGAACCTGAGCTGTAAGAGACGCATTGGTCAGAGCTCGCGACAAGTAGAATCTAGCCAATCAGGTCAAAGTCGTAACGAAGTACGCGGTAAAGCGAGATTTTATCGACTGACGCCGTCGCACAGTAAAAGATTTCATCAGAAAGTTCAGTAAGACACGATATGGGAGACTTCTTCTGACGTTCGTCGCCACTTGGTCGACTTGCCTCACCGCGCTGTTCCGCGGTCTTTCAACTTATGACACCAGCTTAGAAGGGACGTCGCCAGTACTACCGCAGACTGAGTCCACCAGCAATAGCTACGGTATGATACTGAGGTCATCAGTCCCCTAGAACTTAGAACTACTTAAACCCAATTAACCTAAGGACATCACACACATCGATGCCCGAGGCAGGATTCGAACCTGCGACCGGAGCGGTCGCGCGGGTCCAGACTAAAGCGACTAGAACCGCTCGGCCACCCCGGCCGGCTAGGAAGAGTCAATCTGGTTTAAAACTGTAATTTCTTATCTTCTCTCTAACTATTTACCTTGAAAGTCAGGAAACGTTTGTTTCTAAAGTCAACGTCAGGTGCTAGGTACTATCTTACATAATCATGTGTGTTGCCTTCAGCAGTTCTATCATTTACTATTTCACGACTATCACTCAGTACCGTTGTTGATAATTCTTCCGGATTACATGGCCATGGTCCATGGAATACTTCTATAAAAATCAATTATCGATTCTGTAACGCCACTGTCCATATCTCGCTTAATTTGAAGGTCTCTTCTAGTAAAAGTATCTCCATGTTTATAAATTTCAATAGCCTCCCTTTTATCTATGACGGATTATTATCGATAATTACATTTTATCTTTGACTAGTTTTCTCTCTGCTACTATGTGCAAGCTAGACCACGCCCGCTTTCCTCGGTATTTAGGCCGCTCTCCGACGCCCGACTCGTCAGTCGGCAGGACTCAATAGGACCAGCCATACCTCTGAGGATGTCCAACGTATTATTGGACGAAACGTTAGGACTAGACGTATTCCATGGACCACGGCCATATAACCCGGAAGAATTATCAACAACAGTACCATCCGGTCGTGAAAGCCTTCATTGTATATCACTCACTATTAATGCGATTTAAGATCATTTCTTCCCTTCCGATAAACATGTCAGATTAACAAATTTACGTTCGGAGAGGTTGCGTTATCGAAATGTTGCCACAAGATGCTTTATAAAATGTTATTGCGAATTAAGCATATTTGTCCCAATTCTTGAGAAATAAAAGCTTACAGAGAAAATAAAAGTCCTTTGCAACAGAAAATTGTTAACAAGAAAAAATATTTACACCCGAACCACATAACGAGGACGGGCACTTGTCACTGCTCTAAGCTCGTTGGAACACAAGAAAGTTTTCATGAATGCTGTTTTGCCGAAGCTTGCCCTCATCAACCCAACGAACCCACGACGTGCACTTGGTGAGCCGATGCAATGCCGAAAACTAGAGGAATGAACTTCCCTAGCAGATTAAAACTGTGTGCTGGACCGAGACTCGAAACTTTTCCTGTGACTGGAAATGCTCTACCAAAGGGACACACAGCCACGACTCATGCCAGTGCCTCATCTAGCTTCCAAACTTGAGGAAGGGCCTCGAGTCATACTTGGGTAGCTCAGCTGTTAGAGCACTTTCCTCCGAAAGGCAGAGGTCCCGGTGTCAAGATCCACTGCGTCACACACATTCAACCTGTCAGGATGTTTTATATTAGCACATACTACACAAACCTACAACGCTGTCTTAGCACGAGGAAGGTGATACTTCTACACGGCGCGGTCCAGGTAGAGGATTCCAGATAGAGGATAGGAGGGCCCTATACGGCTTACCGGCACTTGAGTGAAATAAACTAGCTTTCGCGGACCAGATACACCTTCTACGATTAACAACCGTAGTTGTAAACCGAAATTTGCCTTTGAAAGTCAAAATAAGAAAGGCTTTTACGGAAAAGTCTATATTAGATTCTTTGGGTAGCCAACTAGAAGACAGCATCTCCAATCACCTTTTAAGTAGGCTGTTTATGTTTTCTCTATGTAAGTAGGCTGTTTATGTTTTCTCTATGTAAGTAGGCTGTTCATGTTTTCTCTATGTAAGTAGGCTGTTTAGGTTTTTTATTGGTAACGCCACCTCTGTATGACAATCACTGGCTGTGCTGTGTGCAGTCTGAGATGGCGGAGGTTTGCAATTTGTCATGAACTCATATATATATTATGACTTGTGATGATATTAAGGTAAATACATTGTTTGTTCTCTATTAATATCTTTCATTTGCTAACTATCCCTATCAGTAGTTAGTGCCTTTAGTAGTTTGAATCTTTTATTTAGCTGGCAGTAGTGGCGCTTGCTGTATTGCAGTAGCTTGAGCAGCGAAGATTTTTGTGAGGTAAGTGATTTGTGAAAGGTATAGTTTAATGTTAGTCAGAGCCATTCTTTTGTAGGGAATTTTGAAAGTCAGATTGCGTTGCGCTAACAAAGTATTGTGTGTCAGGTTAAGCACAGTCTC
Source organism: Schistocerca serialis cubense (assembly GCF_023864345.2). Lineage (NCBI taxonomy): Eukaryota > Metazoa > Arthropoda > Insecta > Orthoptera > Acrididae > Schistocerca > Schistocerca serialis. The sequence continues at coordinate 581,956,258 of NC_064643.1, forward strand.
GTGTAGAATTGTTCAAAGGGGAAGTTTCATATGTCGACCCTTAGCCTAGGATACTTCACTGGAATCTTCTGATTTTTTCTTGTAGTTTGTGTATTTAGTGTAGCTTTTGTTTATTGCTAGCGCGTAATTGTAGAGAGAATCTCCTTTGTAGTTGTAGTTTTCATTGTTGTAGAGTAAAACAGTTGTGGCATGCATGTAGATTTGCACCAAGTATTTCGCAGCTGCAATTAACTAGACATTATTTCCATTGCTACGTTATTTTATTTTGCTCTTCAAATTGTGTTTTTCTGTGTTGTCGTGTGAAATACTGTGACAATAATGGCGTGTGAAAAACGTAATACTAGGCTCCAAAGTAAACTGAGAAATGACAGTGAAGACGAAGGCAGTGTGTTAGCGCCGCAGAGTAATGAATTAACTGATGTTCAAAGTAGTAATTTGGTAACTGTTCATAGGGAAATGGAGCGGGCGGCAAACAATGGCACGGACAGTGAAACAATTAGTGAAGAGGGAAGCATTATCGATCGATCGGTCGGCAACAGCTCGCCTCAGGAATCCGAAATGACAGGACACAATTTCGCAAATACTGTAGATTCAGGTTTTGGGTTATCACCGTTTTCTCAAATAAGTCAAGACGCATTTTCTGCTTGTCAAAATGTGAATGTTGCCGGTGCAAATGCACTGCCGAAAAGCGTAGAGAAACAGATTCCAGACACTAATACATTATTATTGCAATTAATGCAACAAATGGAACAAAATCAGAGACAAATGGGACAAAATCTTAAAAAGTTAGACACAGTGGAACAAAATCTCAAAAAGTTAGACACAATGGAACAAAATCAGAGACAAACACAGCAAAAGCTTCAAAAGTTAGACACAATGGAACAAAATCTTAAAAAGTTAGACTCATTGGAGCAAACTCTTGAACGAACACGTGAGGATTTAACTGCTGAGTTACATCACATTGAATCGAAATGTCAAAAAGTCTGTAATGACGTAAAAACACAAATTTGTGAGCATTTCCAACCTATTTTTTCGCGTCATGAAAATGCACTACAGAATCACGAAGCAGCTATAAAAGAACTGCAAACTATTGTTCATGAAAATCATGAGACCTTGCAAGCAAAATTTGACTCAGTTGCATCTACCGATACGGTTATGCAACTTGCAAAAACTCAGGAAAACTTAAAGGTCACAGTAGACACGATTGCAACACAAATGGACACTCTGAAACTTGGTTCAGAAAAACATAGAGAGGAAATGATTTCACTATCGGATAAAGTAGCCGAACTTTCAGATCAGTTCACTAACTTATCTACAAAGGTAGATGATGATCTGAATGACACAACACCTGTAGCTTTCATGGACACTGAAGAGTATAAACAAATTAGAAAATTCAAACAAAATCAAAATCAAATCAATACACAGTACAAAAGAGAAATCCGGGAAGTGCAAGATCAGTTGGCACAAGTAGTACAAGAATTACCTATTTCAGAGGACACTCGCGCCCCAATACGGGAAGAGGGACATACAAATACGGAACAGACACAAAATAATAACACAGGGCATTTCGGAAGTTATGAAAGAAATTGGCAATGTGCACCGAATTTTGAGATGGAACGGCCGACACGACCTAACAGTGACCGATATGCGACTCGCCGACATGATGATTTTGACTATAAGCTGTTCATTACTACACGTAAATTCAAAACATTTAAGAATTCTGGCAACGACATTCATCCACAAGCATGGCTCCATCAATTCTCTCATTGTTTTCCTCCCAACTGGTCGTTAGAACACAGATTAGAATTTATGTGTGGCTACTTAGAGAATGAACCAGCTGTAAGAATGCGATCGGTCATTCACGATTGCCACAGTGAGGGAGAATTTTACCATGCCTTCCTCTCAGCATATTGGTCTCAAGCTACACAAGGCCGTGTAAAACATAACATCATAATGATGAAACACTTCGAACAATCTGAATTTTCCAGTCTTGTGAAATATTTTGAAGACATGTTGCACAAGAATCAATACCTGTCAAACCCATACAGCCACTCAGAACTCATCCGCATTTGCTTAATCAAACTGCCTAAACATTTACGACATATTATTTTAGCAGGACGTTGCAAAGACGACATTGAAGCATTTCAGGGACTGTTACAAGAACTGGAAATTGACACATACCGTCGCGGGATGCGAAAACAGGAAAACAATCACTACAGGTCACATCCGTCACAATTCCGTGATGACAGAAACAATAACTGGACACGAAAAGGCTATTCTTACAACGCAAATCGTGACCAAAACAAACACCACCCATATGACAACCACTGGCAGAGTAATAATAGTTACAGAGAAAGATCGCATTTCCGTAGTAATGAATATGACAGAGATAAACACAGAAACAGACAATATGGGAACCAAAACAATTATTAGCAGGGGAGACAGAATAACTTCAGACGCAACAGTTCAGCGCGGAGTTACGATTCAGGGAGAAATTCTCCACCACGTGACCGACAAGGAAGAAACTACGGATTCTACCGAAATGACGACAGACGATATGATCATAACGACAGACGTCAATTGCATCAGAACTGGCGGGATGCAAACAGAGCAGGGCCCTCTCGGCAAGGCGAATTTGTAGAAGTTAGGTCTCCTAATCCCAATAACGACGCGCGCCAACAAAGAGACAGACAATGACTCGCACAGCAGGCAGCCGCGTGCGCCAGGTGGCTCAGAGAAAAATAACATAGACGCTAACCTTGAGAAAAACTCCAGTATTCTTTACCGACGTATACCGCCTGACAATTGCATTCAAGTTCAAACTCTGAGTACTATGAAGAGTAAAGGTTTACACCACATTTCTCATGTAAAACCATTTATTGACAGATAATCTGCCTTTTAACTTTGTCTTTGCCATAAAACGTTTCACTTCACGTTACTAGTATGCTTTAGAAACTGTTACCATGCAACAATGTTTGAAGTTAAATATCCAATCAAGAACCAAGAGAACTTATTTAAACAGAAATGACGAATGCATTGTTATAGTAAACAGACGTCACAGTGTTATTGTGTGTGTACATTCTTGCTTGTTTGTTGCACGATTACGTAACGACTATAAGGCTCACATACTTAGAACATTTACCAGTACTGCTAATGAGATTTTAATGCAACATTTCGGTTTATTTGAAAATACATTCTGCATTTTAAGTGCTTTCTGAGAGATACCAGATGACACAGAGGTTAGTTTATGTGACAGCTACACGATTTTTATCACGACGCTACTAATGGGTGACAATTTACAATGTTGCTTTTGCGGTGTATCTGTTTTATATCTGCACAGTTTTCTGAATTCTTCTGGAAATCAAAACATGTTTTATTAGTAACTTTTGTGGTATAGCTACAAGGAGACAGCCTTTTCCATAGCACAAAAATACGTTACAGCACAGTACTTTCATCATCACAACAATAAGCGTAATAACTAAGATATCTCTACGCAAAGCATTTCACTTTTGTTTATCATGAGGTAAGTACATTGACTTCTGCAGAACTTAGCTTTCGGAGGACGATAACTACGACACTTCCACAGAGATTATGTTACAAGACGCACAGTTTAGCGCTACAGTACACGTATTTGAGTGATCAATTTAAAACATTTATTTTTAAAGATTTTTGAATTACAAAGAATGTTTTCCGTGATACATTTCATTCCATTGCTGTAATCTGTAACACCTGAGGGTATAATTACATTAATCCTCAGGGGGGTACACGCTTACTTTGTGTACCATGTGTGTGGCAACCACAAGGAACCCTAGCTAATATGGTATTTGCTTATACAACGTTACACATCGGTACCATATTTCTCTAACACACAAATTACACAGCTATCTGATCATTTAACTGAGAGATAAACATGTTTTTTACTACATCTGTGACACATGTTTACGCAATTACACAGTTGGGTAACTTCACACTTATGAAACTGTATTTTGTCTGTACTTTGTAAACTGTTCATATTTTTCGGAACCATTGTGATACTATGAGAGCTTTGAATGATGTATTTGGTATGAGATCATGATTTTTAAAGTACGTTTGAGGTAGATGACACTATTGAAATGAGCAGAGAATTTTTTTTACGTTTTGAAATTATTGGAGGAAGTTCGACGATTTTGAGATTTGACTGAAGTGTTATGATGTTATTATTACGACGACGATGTGTACTATGCTGTTGAGGTATGTTTATGATAAATAAGCTGATGCTATATGAGGAATCTGATTATGCTATGTAGCTATTATGATGAAATATTGAAGACGTGTTGATGAATATGAATATGTATATGTGTAATAAGGTAAGGAATAAGGAGTAGGGGTTAGGGACTCTGATTTATGAAAAGGTTGTTGGAAACCAAGAATCGTACTTTAAGAGTTATGAAATGTGTGTGTATATGAGTGAATGTATTACAATGCAGACGAAAATTTTATTTGGACACTGTTATATTCATAGGATTTTGTTTCTACACATTTGTTATGCAAATTTTCGACCTGTGAAATGTTTATATGAGACTGTCACTGTAGCGGAAACTGCTGTCGTAAATATTTCCGTACGAAAGTTAAGTGACCACCTGCACATAATGCGTTGTGGCACCCAGCTGGGCCAGCCACCCGGAGAAAAAGCCATTAGGTGGAGAAAAAAAAAAAAAAAAAAAAGAGGCCATTAACCTCGCTTCTGACATTCCTTTGTAGAAAACATCGCAAAAACGACATGGTCGAACTTGAAAACATATGATTACACTAGCTCTTAATTTACGATATTTACTGAAATGCCTAATAAAATGACAAGAAATATTTTTACATCTGCACACCTGATTATGACAAGCGTCTTTCTATGAGAGTTGAGAGAATTTCTACTAACTTATGAAATGTCACATGACTACTGAATGATATTTTTATACTTTGCTTTTCGTAGTTGCTTATTTCATTTGATATCTGGTTTTCAGCTGTGTTGCAGCATTGCTTTTATAAAATGAAATGCATTTGCTAATGTGAACACTTTCTGTCAACAGATCTATTAAATAATTATTTTATGATCCACATTCTTTAAAAAAGGAGCACTTGGAAAGGAAAGAACAATAAGAAGGAACTAGTAACTGCATTCATAATTTTCTTTTCAAGTAATTGGTAACTTTTTGGTAGAATAACTTCTTGTGGTGCACCACTTTAATTACATGGATATTAAGATGTGAATATACATTTCCCTTATCTGCATTGTTGTTTTTACTGTAATATCTTTTTTGCTTGAGCTATGTCATGTTTTGATATAAGTTATTACATTTGCTGCTGCTAGCTTTGCCAATCTGTATTTCTTGTCATTGCTGCTTATATTAATTGTTTTATGTGCTGCTGCATTGCCTCGTCCCTTAGTTTAGCATCTGAGATCAGTAGATTTAAGTTAGCTTAAGAGGGGGTAGACTATATAAGAAACTGACTATGGAGAATAGGTAAAGAAATGCATTGAGAAAACAGGTTTAGGTAGGATTTTCTTGGAAATAAATGTTGAGGTAAGAAATGTATGAACATATAAATACAGAAAGCATGCTTAGATAGAATTTTTTGGGTGGAAACAAAGGATGAAATAAGAGGAAAGATATATGAAGTTTTGGGTTGGACTGCAGTACCACATGTTACACTGAAAACGAACCCTGTCCTTTCCCTTTTGTGTTATCCCACTATATGTTTGTGTACCCTTGTGTATTTGTTTTCTTCCTGTCTCTGTGTACAGTTTCATAGAATTTTTTTCTCTTTTAATATTAAGCTACATTCACTATGATGAGGAATACTGTTATCCTCGAATATAATTGGCATTAATAATATGTTATTTACCTTATAAATATGCTTACACATTATTTATTCTGTTTAATGCTCATGTGTGAAGTTGATGTTTCAAAAATTATTGTGATCTTTTATGTATGTACCCATGTCATAATTCCACTGATGTATATGTTAGTTCGATTCTTTTGTAAAGCCTGTACTACAGATGTTATCTGTATTATTATGTTTTTAATGATGTATTTTGTACCTTTGTTATTGTATTTTTATGTTATCAAATTGTAATTGTTACCAGTTCTTCCAATTAAGTTACATTTCACTGCACACGTTTCTGTTGGTCATAGTATATGGACAATATGTGAGAAGTAGGGACTGTTAGTGTTTGCACGTGTGTTAATAATTCTGCAAGGGACTGGATAACAGCATTGCTGGTTCTAAGGACAATTCCAAAAACGTTGTGAGTGCACAAGTGGTGGTTTATGGACTTGCTATTTTCTCTGCAAGACTCTTTGATGGTGAATGTGCACCTGCACAATCGCAACAGATGGCTGCTGGCCATCTCTACAAGGACTACAGTGGGTCTGCATCTCTGGTGGCCCACCAATACCATTATCTCTGCAAGGACTACAGTGGGTCTGCATCTATGATGACCCACCAACGCCATTATTTCTACAAGGACTGCAGTGGGTCTCCACCTCTGGTGGCCCACCAATACCACAATCTCTACCAGGACTCCAGTGGGTCTGCTCTGTGATGACCTACCTACCACTATTCGTCAAAACGTCGACTGACTCTGCTGTGGGTTTGCTCTGTTGTGGCCCATTACCTGTCAGCATGTCAAGAGTCAGCACTGTCTTTCCGTTGGAAGGACAACACTACTTCTTCAAGACTGCATGGAAATCCACTACTTCCATGTGCATTTTCTTCTACTGCTCAGACTTTGAGAAAAACACTATATTTTACCGTAATTACTATTATGATAAATGATGAGGACTGTCTTTATGGACTGTGAGAAATTTTGATCTTTTGACCAACATAATATTAATAAGTGTGTGCATTTTATATCTTTGTTACTGTAATTGTGAAAAATTTTTGTCAAATCTGTATTGGCCAGTGCCCAACACCATTTGTAAAAATTTTTGTGGGGAGCATGGGGGCTATGTAAGTAGGCTGTTTATGTTTTCTCTATGTAAGTAGGCTGTTTATGTTTTCTCTATGTAAGTAGGCTGTTTATGTTTTCTCTATGTAAGTAGGCTGTTTAGGTTTTTTATTGGTAACGCCACCTCTGTATGACAATCACTGGCTGTGCTTTGTGCAGTCTGAGATGGCGGAGGTTTGCAATTTGTCATGAACTGATATATATATTATGACTTGTGATGATATTAAGGTAAATACATTGTTTGTTCTCTATTAATATCTTTCATTTGCTAACTATCCCTATCAGTAGTTAGTGCCTTTAGTAGTTTGAATCTTTTATTTAGCTGGCAGTAGTGGCGCTTACTGTATTGCAGTAGCTTGAGCAGCGAAGATTTTTGTGAGGTAAGTGATTTGTGAAAGGTATAGTTTAATGTTAGTCAGGGCCATTCTTTTGTAGGGAATTTTGAAAGTCAGATTGCGTTGCGCTAACAAAGTATTGTGTGTCAGGTTAAGCACAGTCTCGTGTAGAATTGTTCAAAGGGGACGTTTCATAACCTAAATTCATATTGTCCCACAAAATGAGGATTCAACGTAACCAAATAAATTATTTAACAATACACAGCATAAAATCACTATTTAAAACCAGAAAACACAATAATTTCACCGCTGAATTAAATAAACAAAACATTTTAATAGCGAGGCCCCAAGAAATGACAAAAACGATGAAGTAATGCCGCCATGTAAGACCAGGACACAGAGTGAACATGATACTAGTAGACCCAATAACTGATTTTCTAGCAATATCACCAAGAACTACAACCCTGACTTTTAAAACTATGAACAAAACCTAAACAATTAAAAATGCTCATGCTCCTACTAACGAAAAAAAAAATTCTATAAATGGAAAATGGAGTCGTCATAACTTTAAAAACAAAAATGTTTAAAGATTTCTAGAGCTCTGTAGGAAACATAACCTTATATCAAAATCAACAAATTTCAAGAGGAAGCCAGAGAAATTTAAAACATGGAAACTCCCAGACTGGAGGAGCTGGAGCATGTCTGTATAGACAAAAAGTTTCACAAGGATATATACGACGTTGAAGTACTGAGAGGAATAGACACAAGATCAGACTCACTCCATTAAAGAAAAGGAATGACAAAAACTAATAAAACAAGAACGAGACATGAATTACATCAGCAAGTTAAAAATGAAAAATACCGACACACATCATAAACCATCAAAGTAACAGATAATCTAGAAGAACTGATATGGAGTCTCAAGAAATAAGCGGAGAATCTAGCTCCCTTGAATGTACGAAGAAAACATGGATGGTCGACTACAGAATGTGACTAATTCCATGAAGACGCCAAGCATGGTTAAAGTTTCAAACACTAAAAACGGAATAAAATGCGATTAACATAAAAAATGAAACGGGAAAATTCACACAAAACGTAGGAAAAGTAAGAGAGGATTGCATGAAGACTTAATAAATCATATAGAAGATAAATACCACAAATTCCAGGAAATGCTACAAAGTCTTTGGGAAATAACTTCAACAGTATGAGCCACCGACTGTAATACTTAAAATGAAGATGGAAGAAGGAACCGCGCCGAGTGGCCGCGCGTTTTCCGGCGCCCTATCACGGATTTCGCAGCCGCTCCCGCCTGAGGTCGAGTCCTCCCTCGGGCATGGGTGTGTGTGTTTTTCTTAGGATAAGTTAGTTTAAGTAGGGTGTAAGTCTAGGGACTGATGACCACAGCAGTTTGGTCCCTTAGGAATTCTAACACATTTGAACACTTGAACTTGGAAGAATGACACACAGTAAAAAGGAAATTCTGAAATCATGACAAAAGCTTTTAATAAACTTTTGAATTGTGAAGAATCCAAAGAACTCTTTCGGATTAACGTAAATACCCCAATTATAACCGAACTTAGAAAATTAGAAACCCCATTTTCTAAGATGTAGAAAGAGTCCAAAAAGGAGAAAAAAATTATATGTATACTGAAGAGCACTCATTGCTAGCAGCTGCAGCGGGGCATTAAGCGGAATCAACGGTGAAGAGCGAAAAGTGTACCGGACCGGGATTCGAACGAAGGATCTCCTGCTTACTACGCAGGTACGGTAACCGCTATGCCATACGGAAGACAGCGTTAGCGCAACTACGCACACTATATCGGTACGCCTTATGGCCAATTCACATTCCTGTCGAGCGCCAGACCATGCAGAAGTTGTGCAGAGCAGATCATTAGTTTAAAATAGGTTATGGCATACTAGATGAAATTGGTTGGTTCGTTTGTTCATTTGGGGGGATGGGACCAAACAGTGAGGTCGTCAGTCCCTTCAGTTTGGTGAAGGATAAGGTAGAAAGTTGGCTGTGCCCTTTGAAGGGAGCCATCCCAGTATTTGTCTTAAGCTATTTAGGAAAACCACGGAAAACGTAAATCAGAATCATCTCCTGCATCCGAGTCCAGTGTGCTAACCACTGCACCACCTCGCGCGGTCCTATAATGGTATGGGCAATGTTTACATGGAGTGGAGTGGGTCCTGTCGTCCAACCGAACCAATTATTGAGTGGAAATTTTTATGTCCGGTTACATGGAGGCTATTTGCAACCATTCTTGTGGCTGATAATGCGTCAGGTCACCGAGCCACAATTGTTCCCGATTGGATTGAAACATACTCGACAGTACAAAGGAATGATTTGGCCACCGTGATCGCCCGAGGTACGACGTTAACGCCATCGAACTATTGTGTGACTTAATCGAGAAGTCAGTTCGTGCATAAAATCTTGCACCGGCAACGCATTTACAATTATGGACTGCTATAGAGGCAATGTGGGTCAGTATTTCGGGAGGGTACTTCCAACGACTTGTTGTGTGCATACTAAGCCGAGTTGCTGCACTACAGTGGGCAAAAGGGAGTCCGACACGATATTAGGAGCTATGCCATGACTTTTGTCATCTCAGTGTACAACGGAATGGAGGAACATTTTCTTTCGGCTATGAGAAGTGAAACACATTCACTGGAAAGGGTGAGGAAGTGTTATTTGAAGAAATATAGCATAGGAGAGTGAGTAAATTAAGAAGAAAACCTACAGCAGATAGTGTCGGAAGTTCGATGCGGCTTTTCGTGGATGATGCTGTAGTATACAGAGAAGTTGCAGCATTAGAAAATTGCAGCGAAAATGCCGGAAGATCTGCAGCGGATGGCGACTTGGTGCAGGGAGTGGTAACTGACCCTTAACATAGACAAATGTAATGTATTGCGAATACATAGAAAGAAGGATCCTCTATTGTATGATTATATGATAGCGGAACAAACACTGGTAGCAGTTACTTCTGTAAAATATCTGGGAGTATGCGTGCGGAACGATTTGAAGTGGAATGATCATATAAAATTAATTGTTGGTAAGGCGGGTACCAGGTTGAGATTCATTGGCAGAGTCCTTAGGAAATGTAGTCCATCAACAAAGGAGATGGCTTACAAAACACTCGTTCGACCTATACTTGAGTATTGCTCATCAGTGTGGGATCCGTACCAGGTCGGGTTGACAGAGGAGATAAGAAGATCCAAAGAAGAGCGGCGCGTTTCGTCACAGGGTTACTTGGTAAGCGTGATAGCGTTACGGAGATGTTTAGCAAACTCAAGTGGCAGACTCTGCAAAAGAGGCGCTCTGCATCGCGGTGTAGCTTGCTGTCGAGGTTTCGAGAGGGTGCGCTTCTGGATGAGGTATCGAATAGATTGCTTCCCCCAACTTATACTTCTCTGCCCCGTGATGACTGGGTGTTGTGTGTTGTCCTTAGGTTAGTTAGGCTTAAGTAGTTCTAAGTTCTAGGGGACGGATGACCTTAGAAGTTAAGTCTCATAGTGCTCAGAGCCATTTGAACCAACCTCCTTATACCTCCCGAGGAGATCACGGATGTAAAATTAGAGAGATTCGAGCGCGCACGGAGGCTTTCCGGCAGTCGTTCTTCCCGCGAACCATACGCGACTGGAACAGGAAAGGGTGATAATGACAGTGGCACGTAAAGTGCCCTCCGCCACACACTGTTGGGTGGCTTGCGGAGTATAAATGTAGATGTAGAAAAAACGGTGAAAAATCTTGTCCAGAAAGAGGAATGGTCATTGGGCTTTAACTAAACCATTGAGGAATACGTAAGAAAGAGTAGGAAGCAGCAGTAAATAGAGCAGTCATAGTAACACACTTACAGTACAGGATTAGGATCAGAGTTGGAAAAGGATTCTGAGTAGAGACGATGAGGAGATTGTGTGATGGACGCAATATGCGAAGAAATGGAGAACTGAATGAAACAAGTTCAACTGCTGACGAAGGACACGAAGAAAACAACAGAGGCGTGAATCCGTGGCGCGGTGAGAGCGCGCAGAGAGGCGGCACCTGCGACCAGCACTCCCGCCGCCCCCGCCGCCCACGCCGCCGCCGGTCACAGAGCGGGCGCCGCCCAGCGTCACGTAGCACTGGCCTCGCCTGGCCCGGGCCGCCGCATAAGTTAGGTGGCTGCTCTCGCATGCGGCGCGCGCCACGCCCACAATGAATTTTGATTTCTCCCACAGATCTGTTTGAATGTTAAAGCGGAGCCCGCTCTGGCTCCGGCACTGGCGCCGGGCAACAGATACCGGCCGTGCGTGGCCCGATTCTGCACCCGGCCGCTCCGCTGTTTTCGAGGTCGAATGTTTAGTGCCACCCGATTCCAGGTACATGTGAGGAGTGCCCCGTGAACTGTTACCTGAAATATCTCCTAGCCAGTTTCCCTGGATAGTATCGTATTGAGAATGTAAGGGACAATAGGTAGGAACCTCGCTACTTGGTAACTTACTGAACAACTGTCTGCGACACGGTAGTTTTGCTTCTGGGCTCGACGCTAATAAGGACACTCGATGCTGATGGCAGCTGCGTCCTCGTATAGTGGTTACAGTGAGTGGGGAAGCCAGCATATAGCGTCGACCATACCGTGTAATGTAACTGCCTGTATGTTGTTTAAAATGTTGATCCCCAACTGACGCCGAAAAATTAAAAACATCCGTAGGATATGCATCGTTATCACTGACAGCGTTATTTCTTAATAAATATAGCTCATACTGGACGTCAAGGAACGTGTGACGGTCTAAAAGGAACAGAGAGACGAAATTAGGAAAAGTGGTGCAATAACTTACATACACACTATGTGATCAAAAGTATCCGGACTCTCCCAAAAACTTATGTTTTTCATATTAGTCTATTGTCCTGCCACCTACTGCCAGGTACGTCATATCAGCGACTTCAGTCTTCATTAGACATCTTGAAAAAGCAAAATGGGGCGCTCAGCGGAACTCTGGGACGCCGAACGTGATCAGGTGATTGGGTGTCACTTGTGTCATACGTCTGTACGCGAGATTTCCACACTCCTAAACATCGCTAGGTCAACTGTTTCCGATATGATAGTGAATTGGAAACGTGAAGGGACACGTACAGCACAAAAGCGCACAGGCCGACCTCGTCTGTTACTGACGGAGACCGCCGACAGTTGAAGAGGGTCGAAATGTGTAATAGGCAGACATCTATCCAGACCATCACACAGGAATTCCAAACTGCATCAGGATCCACTGCAAGAACTATGACAGTTAGGCAGCAGATGAGAAAACTTGGATTTCATGGTCGAGCGGCTGCTCATAAGCCACACATCACGCCGGTAAATGCCAAACGACGGCTCGCTTTGTGTAAGGAGCGTAAACATTGGACGACTAAACAGTGGAAAAACGTTGTGTGGAGTGACGAATCACGGTACACAGTGCGGGGTTCCTATGGCAGGGTGTGGGTATGACGAATGCCCGGTGAACGTCATCTGCCAGCGTGTGTAGTGCCAACAGTAAAATTCGGAGGTGGTGGTGTTATCGCTCAAATGGCTCTGAGCACTATGGGACTTAATATCTGAGGTCATCAGTCCCCTATAACTTAGAACTATTTAAACCTAACTAACCTAAGGACACCACATACATCCATACCCGAGGGAGGATTCGAACCTGCGACCGTAACGGTCGCGCGGTTCCAGACTGAAGCGCCTAGAACCGCTGGGCCACACCGGCCGGCCGGTGGTGTTATGGTCTCGTCGTGTTTTTCATGGAGGGGCTACACCCGTTGTTGTTTTGCGTGGCACAGTCACAGCGCAGGCCTACATTGATGTTTTAAGCAACTTCTTGCTTCCTACTGTTGAAGAGCAATTCAGGGATGGCGATTGTATCTTTCAACACGATCGAGCACCTGATCATAATGCACGGCCTGTAGCCGATTGGTTACACGACAATAACATCCCTGTAATGGACTGGCCTGCACTAGTCCTGACCTGAATCCTATAGAACACCTTTGGGATGTTTTGGAACCCCGACTTCTTGCCAGGCCTCACTGACCGTCATCGATACCTCTCCTCAGTGCAGCACTCCGTGAAGAATGGGCTGCCATTCCCCAAGAAACCTTCCAGCACCTGATTGAACGTATGCCTCCGAGAGTGGAAGCTGTCATCAAGGCTAAGGGTGGGCCAACACCACACTGAAATCCATATTACCGATGGAGGGCGCCATGAACTTGTAAGTCATTTTTAGCCAGGCGTCCAGATACCTTTGATTGCATAGAGTAGGAATATGTGGAGACAGAATACCTAATTTTAATAATTCAATATGTAATTATTTGTAAATATACACTGGCGGGATAGATTCGCAGCACCTGCAATGGATTTGTGTACGTAACGTTTTTAAGCGATTAACATTGCAAGATCGTAGGTTAATGTAAGCACTGGATAAGCTCTTTGCAAATGTGAAATGTTGGTACATTAATAATAGATGTAACCGCCGGAATGTTTAATGGCAGCCCGCAAACGCACATACCGAATGTTACCAGAATGAGATTTTCACTCTGCAGCGGAGTGTGCGCTGATATGAAACTTCCTGGCAGATTAAAACTGTGTGCCCGACCGAGACTCGAACTCGGGACCTTTGCCTTTCGCGGGCAAGTGCTCTGCCATCTGAGCTACTGGAGCACGACTCACGCCCGGTACTCACAGCTTTACTTCTGCCAGTATCTCGTCTGCCAGGAAGTTTCATATCAGCGCACACTCCGCTGCAGAGTGAAAATCACATTCTGGAAACATCCCCCAGGCTGTGGCTAAGCCATGCCTCCGCTATATCCTTTCTTTCAGGAGTGCTAGTTCTGCAAGGTTCGCAGAAGAGCTTCTGTAAAGTTTGGAAGGTAGGAGACGAGATACTGGCAGAAGTAAAGCTGTGAGTAGCGGGCGTGAGTCGTGCTTCGGTAGCTCAGATGGCAGAGCACTTGCCCGCGAAAGGCAAACGTCCCGAGTTCGAGTCTCGGTCGGGCACACAGTTTTAATCTGCCAGGAAGTTTCATACCGGATGTTAATTTATGGGATGAGGTTCCATCCATGTTACAATTAGTCAGTCAATAGAGAGACGGTTAATTTTGTTTCTGAAGGATCATGGAGTACTAGAGGTTAAGCAGGCCAAGAGTACGGCAAGGCAACGTGTTGACGCTTTGTAGAGCTTGTTCTGTTACAACAGCGGTATGTGGGCGAGTGATATCCTGTTGGAAAAAAACTCTCAGAATGCTGTTCATGAATGGAGCACAACATATCGAATCACAAGACTCACATACAAATTTGCAGTAGGGTGCGTGGGACAACCACGAGAATGCTCTCGCTAGCATACGAAATCGCACCCGAGACCGTAACTCCAGGTGCAGGTCCAGGGTGCTTAGCAAGCAGAATAGGTTGGTTGCTGGCCCCTGAACTGGCCGCTTTCTAACCAACACTCGGCCATCACGGCACCGAGGCAAAACCACCTTTCATCAGAAAATACAACCAACCTACACCCCAACCTGTAGAAAGCTCCCGTTTGATACCATTGAAGTTGCAAATGGCAGTGGTCTAGGGTCAGAAGAACGCTTGCTACAGGGTGTGTCGTTCGGAGCTGCCTCTGAAGAAACCGTTGTGTAACATTTCGTCGTGTTACTGTTGTGCCAACTGCAGCTTAAATTGTCTCTGCTGATGGAGTACGATGTTACAGAGTCATAGGCCGAACACGATGGTCTTCCCTCTCGGTAGTGCTCATGGCTGCCAACGATCATGTACCGTGGCTACATTCCTGCCACTTTTTTCTGCAGTATCGCAGAAGGAAAATCCAACTTCTCATATCCCCATTACACAAGCTCGTTCAAACTCAGTGAGGTGTTGATAATGGCCTCTTTGTCACCTTAAAGGTAACTAATGCTGACTACCGTTAGGGGGTGTATTTGATGCAAACTTGATTTGCATTCTCAGTGGTGCTACTAGCGCCACTCATGCGACTGGCATGAAATCTGAACCGGCGTCATCTTTCAGACGTAAAAAACTATTACCAACTTTAGTTTAGGCCGCACAACTCCTGTTTGGTTTCCAATTTATTTCCGTCGATGTATGTATTATTATGTGAATATATTGTTGTGGTGAAGACGTTTGCTGGGACGGAAGGAATTCCATGACAGTCTTCAGGCAAATTTTGTGGTGAATGACCTGAGTACGAAACCACACTCCAAATAAAATGCAGATGCGGGAAGTGACCAAGTAAAGATGATTTGTCAAAACTTATTACAACGTTGATGTGTGGATAAAAAGGGAGAAATAACGCTGTTCATTCGGCCAAGTAGCCGGTAGTTGAATACGTGGTTTTAGAATATTTCACTGTAAAAGCAATTGAGTCCAAATTACTTTTAAGCATTGTGATACGTCGTAAATGATGAGTGTAGTGCCTCGTACTGAATTATGTTGAGAGAAAAAAAGCAAATTGTAGTTGGAAGTAATTTTCCCGGTCATTATCTTCATCAGCTCATTGATTCTTAAGTGTGGTACCATGTACAGTGCGAACCGAGGCTCAGAAGCTTGACTGGTTAATGGATGGTATCGTAGTGTCATTGTTTACGTTGAGAGTTCTGTGCTTCAACTTACTCCCTAATAGGGAATGGGAAGAAACTTGGGACGTAGACAAAGTGACAATTCACTTGAACTGTAGCAAGCCCTGAACAGCGATATTCTCGGCTCAAAGATACCTGGTTTTATGTTCCACACTCGCATGTACCAAGCTGTTCAGGGGTACCGTGTTGGCTGGGCGTCAATTACGACTGGATGAAAATTTGCGGTGGCATATCAGTGTACTCTTGTTTGACATTTTTTTGACAGGGGAGCCAAATTATTAGATTAGATGGTAAAAACAGTGTCCTACTAAAGCGCAGCAAATGTATAAATAAAGGACTGTAATAAGTAATGCTATTATTCCTTTCAAAGAACCGAAAACATTGTCTTAGTGTGCTTATTTTGTAGAGTATAAATTCTCACAGGAGAAACTGTATTAATTTTCATAAAAGATTTAAACGAGAGAATTTACTTGTATGAATGAACAAACAGCTATTTTTCCAAATATGAGGGGAAGTTTCGGTATTGACAAAAGCGGTAGATATCCTGAAAAAAATTTATGGTAAACAGGTCAATGATCATTGCTGACAAACATTTAGTTTGAGAGAAATAGCAATTGGCCTGCCTTATGCAAAGCGGCTAGCAACTGTGAGTCACTGAAAAGCGCGTTTATTGTGATCGACAAATAAACGTAGTATTTATAATTTTGGCACGAGCTACAGCGCAAATCATACTGTACAAAGGGAATTATATGACTTCAATTTTAGTGACAAAGCTGTAATTTACCATGAGCTAAACATTGTGGTATATCGTAGAATAGAATATGTGTTACTTACCTATATTTTAAGGCCGAACAAATACGGAGAGAAATTGCCTGTTTTTTTAAATTTTGTACGTGGGTAGAGCAGCAACCGTAGGATGAAAGCTTCTCGTAGGAATAGTAAACAGCCAATCAGTTGCAAAATGGAAGGTTTGCTAAGACCCTACTACCATGGATTCAATGTTTATAGAAACGTCTTCTTCAGAAGGAAATATTGACAAACATCACACGTTGCGGTAGAGGTGCGTTAAAACATAGCCGAAAGGCGTCACTCAGGTATAAAATTTCACCTCCATAATAATTAACATGCACACCATGGTTTTTGTCATTTGGTATTTCTTTACCAGTGTACAGCTAATAGATTCAGTTATTATCGACGTGCAATTCTGTATCAGACTGACGTCTTTCGGCCATATTTTAACGTACGTTTGCCATAATATGCAATCGAACGTCAATATTTCCCTCTGAAGAAGACGTCATTACATACGCTGAAGCCATAGTAAAGGGATTGAATAAACCGCACGACCATATTCTTGTTTTTAACCGTTAAGCGGAAGATGGTTTTTATGTTGTGCTTCTCTCAAGTTTATCTTGTATTACCTCTACTCCAGCTTCAAAAGTTTCTGCTGAAACGTCTCATCTTTCAGTGCGTCTGCTTCCATACTCGACCAAAACAAACTTCGGGTTCAGCCGGCCGCGGTGGCCGAGCGGTTCTAGGCGCTTCAGTCCGAAACCGCGCGACTGCTACGGTTGCACGTTCGAATCCTACGTCGGGCATGGATGTGTGTGATGTCCTTAGGTTAGTTAGGTTTAAGTAGTTCTAAGTTTTAGGCAACTTATGACATCCGATGTTAAGTCCCATAGTGCTCAGAGCCATTTGAACCAAACGCCGGGTTCGCACGACCCACCACCCACCACGCACGATTAGTACTACAATGACGACTGACAGGTCACTGCCCTCTCTCGGTAACCAGCGTAACTTCCACCGCGTCTCGCTGCACCGCCGAACCTCCTTTGAATCGTTGCGAGCGCGCCTAAATAGGCGATAACGACCAATCGCACCGCGCCAAAATCCAGGCACAAGAAAGGGCCGACACACGAACCGCTCTAAAGAGGAGTTATGGTTCAGACACTGCTAAAAAGGGCCCTCACAGGAACTGGAAACGAAGACATAGGTACAAAGAAGGTAACTGCAAAGAAACCATGGGTAACAGAAGAAATACTTCAGTTGATCGATGAAAGAAGGGAGAACCACAACATTCAGGGAAATTCAGTAATACAGAAATACAAGTGACTTAGGAATGAAATAAATATGAAGTGCAGGGAAGAAAAATCGATATGGCTGCATGAAAATATGATGAAATCGAAAACGAAATGATTGTTGGAAGAACTGACTCACCATGTAGGAAGGTCAATACAACCTTCGCTGGAACTAAAAAAATAGGGCAGTAACATTAAGAATGCAATGGGAATTCCAATGTTAAACGTAGAGGAGAGAACGAACTGATGAAAAGAATATGCTGAAAGCCTCTATGACGGAGAGGACTTGTCTGATAACGTGATAGAAGAAGAAACAAGAGTTGATGTAGAAGAGATAGGAGATACAGTATTAGAATCAGAATTTAAAAGAGGTCTAGAAGACTTAAAATCAAATAAGGCCGAAGGGATAGAGAACATTCCATCAGAATTTCTAATATCATTGCTGGAAGTGGCAACAAGACGACTATTTCCGTTGGTGTGTAGAATGTATGAGTACCATCTGAGTTTCGGAAAAATATCTTGCACACAATTCCGAAGATTGCAAGAGCCGACACGTGCGATAATTATCGCACAATCAGCTTAACAGCTCATGCATCCAAGTTACTGACAAGAATCATACACAGCAGAATGGAAAAGAGAATTGAGGATGTGATAGATGACGATCGGTTTAGCTTGTGGAAAGCTTAAGGCAGAAGAGTTGCAGTTCTGACGTTGCTGTTAATAATGGAAGCAAGACTAAAGGAAAATCAAGACAAGTTCATAGGATTTGTCGACTTGGAAAAAGTGTTCCAACAGCGTCAAATGTCATAAGATGTTCAAAATTAGGGGTAAGCTATAGGAAAAAGCGGATAATGTACGACGTAGGGAGCAGTAAGAGACCAACAACGATTAGAATAGTATAAGAGAGGGATTTAGTCTATCGCCTCAACTGTTCAGCGTGTACATCGAAGAATCAATGACGGAAGTAAAAGAAAGGTTCAAGAAAGAGATTAAAATTGAAGGTGAAAGGATATCAATGATAAAATTTGCTGCAGACATTGGTATCCATAGTGCAAGTGAAGAAGAATTACAGGACTTGTTGAATGGAATGAACAGCACAATGAGTACAGAATATTTACTGAGAGTAAGTCGAAGAAAGACGAAAGTAACCAGAAGCAGTAGAAACGAAAACAGCGAGAAACTTAACGACTGGGGATCAGGAAGTAGATGAAGTTAAGAAATCCTGCTACGTCGGTAGCAAAATAATACACGACGATCGGAGCAAGGTGCGCATTAAAAATAGAGTAGCAATGGCAAAAAGGGCATTCATAGCCAAAAGAAGTCTGCTAGTACCAAACATAGCTCATAATTTGAGAAAGAAATTTTTGAGAGCGTGCGTTTGGAGCACAGCATTGTATGGTAGTGAAATGTGGAGTGTGGGGAAACCGGGAGAGGAGAAAATCGAAGCATATGAGATGTGGTGCTACAGATGAATGTTAAAAATTAGGTGGACTGGTAAGGAATGAGTAGGTTCCTGCACAATCGGCAAGGATGGGAATATGTGGAAAACACTGACAAGGAGAAGGGACAGGATGATGGGACATCTGTTAAGATACCAGGGAATAGCTTCAGTGGTACTAGAGGGAGCTGTACAGGGCAGAAACAGTCGAGGGAGACAGAGGTTGGAATACATTTGGCAAATAATTTAGGACCTAGCTTGCAAGAGCTATTCTGAGATGAAGATATTGGCACCGGAGAGGAATTGGTGGCGTGTCGCATTAAACCAGTCATGAGAGTGGCGGCTTTCAAAAAATTCATTCTGCAAAGTTAAATTTACTACTGTTGCCATAAATTCATTTTACTTTCAGTTCTAAACATGGTCGTTTCTCAGCAAGTGTATACAATTTTCAAACATAGAAATGATACATCCAGAACGGTTGCAAATAACCGTTTCGTACGATTGACCTAGGTTTCGACTCCTACTAAGGGTGTCTTCATCAGAATGAAATTTTGATAACCGTAACGTTACATTGCGAGAAAGGAATGGTCAGAATTTAGAGCAGCTGTACTCAATTCAAAAACAAAATAAACTACGCCAAGTAATTTTAGTGTTGTCAAAACTTTATTCTGATGAAGACACCCTTAGTAGGTGTAGAAACCTAGGTTAGCTGTACAAAACAGTTATTTGCAACCGGTTTGCTGCGTAATTCCTATGTTTTAAAAAATCCTTTCACTTTTATCGTGTCATAGAAACGACAGCGGAATAATACGTTTCGTGTAACATTTTTAGCGTTCTTTTCCTTTAATTATTTTGAAAGAAAATTCCGGTTTTTGGTCATACATGCAATTTTACTGTTTAACAGGAATTAGAAAGCAATTGATTTTTTTACCTAAAAAGCCAAAAATTCTCTTTCCCAAATATTATGATGAACAGCGGGCGAAATACATCATTCATCAGGAACAATTACGTGATTATAGTTAAAATTTCGTCAATGAATTAATTCATTGGCCAGTATTTATTGCCAGACCTACAAACAGCTGCTTGATAGACTAATTGACAGTACTGACTATGGCAACTGAACACCCCCCTGAGTCAAACAACATGCTCCATAAATCAACCCCTGAAAAAATAAGATCATACAAGTCACCATCCACCAGGCACAGAAACCATCTACGTGCAATACTCTGGCGTAAGAGGCAAAAACTATTACCTGACGACTACCCCAACAATGGTCACATTCCAGGCTTGATACACAATACAAACCTGGAGGACAGCCATCATGCAATCACTGAATACATAGACGACCTAACACTCACAGGACAAATGCCACCAGAAGCCGCCAAACTAATCAAAAGACAAATAATGTACTGGATGACATTCCAGACGACCCTTATGAACAGGATAGACGAACTCGAAGACGAACTACTGAGAATAGACATGATAACCACAAATCCTGACACCGACAGACCAAAAAACCATACCACAGATGACCAACCAAAGCAACTGCACAAAACAGCGTTGCTAACGACTCAAGATCACCCATCCACTCCAGCACAACGACGCACATACGACACTACAAAATGCGAAGGACGTATCAAACCAATCAAATTCATACAAGGCGAGACCTTGAACCCAACGGTGCTAAACACAACCGTAACGCAAGCAAGCACAACTGGAGTCCAAACGGAAAACATGAACAAATCAGACACCTCAGACTGTAATCAAATCAAACGCAAAATAACTCTCTCTGACTCACTAACAGAGGAAGAAGACGACGTCTATTATTGCCCTTACGCCAGAGATTGTAGTGTTCATAATAATGATATTCGAAACAATAATACCGACCTTGAACAGGCTACAGCGCCGGCAGACATCACGAATGCCACACAAAAAGCCGCAGCAACAAAAGTCTGCGGAGGGTCTGGCAACAGAGGCGACAGTGCGCATATCATACCAAAAGCGGTTATGTCTGTCACAGGTAACGCAGACGAGCAGTCAAGTGGGAACCAAATCACGTCAAATCAATGCAGAATGGAGGCACAAACAACCAACACATCTGATACACAACAAGACTGCACAAACGAAACACACACAAAAAACAAACGAATCATCGCAGCCTTGAGGAAACTAAAACCGCATAGGAAACCCAAACAGCCTAAGAGAGTCCCGAAAGTGAAAGCGTGTGACGACCAATCGCGGCAATCGCAGGCTGCCTCAAAACCTAGTGATACGAAAGTGCATACCCCTGATGATACCAACACCTTCGCAGCCTCCCAACCAACAACCTCAATGCCGACGCCCAAGGAAACCCCCACAACAACCAACGAGGAAGTCAATCCAGCGCCCCCCGCAGAGGTGCACAACAACGCCACTACACCATCACGACACGTCACGGCTGCAGAGACGCCAACACACGCCATCGACACCGATAGTTTTAGTTACGACAAGCTAGATATAAATGTAAAATTAAGTAGGCTAGAAAAAAGAGACATCTTAGAGACGGCACAGCGGATGCTCATCCGCACCCTACACCCGTACGGCCAATCTGTTTGTTTCCGTACATCAGAGCAAACTGATAGACTGATTCTCAAAACGGAGAATATTCCAACAGATCCAGACAGCCTACTAGACCTGCTCATGCAGGTGTGCGCCCGCAGGGAGGAACCATTCGATATGGACAAGCTTTACAAGGATCACGTAAGGGCTCATGGGAGAACATACTTAGATTACAGTCAAACTGGCAGCAAGTGCTACGCCACAGTTAAACACCCAAACTGCTAATAGCACAGCTTAATGCTATGCGGAGTATACTTGTAAATTCGGAGCTCCCACGGGTCCTACGTGAACTAAAAAGTGACATTCTGTGCATACAGGAGCCCTACACTAGACAAGGGCATATCCCCAACTTTCCTCCAAGTGCGGTGACAGTTGCGGAGGGGACAGGCTGCATGGCATCTGTCATAATCCTAAAAAAAGAAATACATCCAGTCAAAATTACAGAACTCTGTTCCGAGCACCTAGTTACAGTTGAAGTCACACACAAGGGGGATACTTGGATCATCGCGTCGCTGTACGCCCAATTCTGTCATTGCATCAAACCATACGCAGACCTCATCAGAGATGTTGCGCAATACGCTGGCAACAAAAAACTTCTCATCTGTGCAGACATAAATGCCAGATCAACCCTGTCGCATTCAGACAGAACTGACGACAGAGGTAGAATAATAAATGACATCATCCAAGAAAACAGACTACATGTACTCAACAAGGAAGGACATCACCCGACTCACATCGGACACAACGGTCATTCATCAAACATAGACATCACCCTCGTTAATAATGCCGCCATCAACCACGTACGAGACTGGACCGTACATGACCAGATCACTGCTAGCGACCACAACATCATCACACTAACCTTAAGTGGCACACCAAACGTCAACACTGAAACACTACCAAAAAGACTATTATTTGACAAAACAGACTGGGACAGGGTCAGACAAAAAATACATGAGCACATACCGCAAGACATCACCGGCAGTGTTGATTACAGAGCACACATGCTGACAGATATCATTACACACACACAGAACACCTGCATACCCACACAAAGAATGACAAAACACCAAAATATTCCCTGGACTACACAATTAACACGACTCAAACAAGACTCAAAACGTAAACGTAAACTTTACCAACGAGCAATTTCAGATAGAGAAAGACAATTACGACTACACGACTACCGGCTTGCCAAGGATAAATATAAACTTGAGCTGAATAAGACCAGGAAAGACCATTGGAACAGCCATGTAGCAGCACAAACACAACTAAACATTTGGGGGGAACCATACAAAATCGTGACAGAGAAAATTAAGAGCCCACTGGTTCTGGGAACGCTGCGACAGGAGGATGGTGAGATGACTAAGGGCTGGAGACGCACAGCGGAGTTCCTGCTGAGCGAACTCCTGCCCGACGACATCGCAGACACAGAGCAGCACTGAGACGCGAAGTAGACACAGTATACACCACACCAAACGTCACCTGTCCATTTGCGCAGGAAAATAAATGGAAATGTCGTGTGGCTAGGGCCTCCCGTCGGGTAGACCGTTCGCCTGGTGCAGGTCTTTCGATTTGACGCCACTTCGGCGACCTGCGTGTCGATGGGGATGAAATGATGATGATTAGGACAACAGAACACCCAGTCCCTGAGCGGAGAAAATTTCCGACCCGGGAATCGAACCCAGGCCCTTAGGATTGACAGTCTGTCACGCTGACCACTCAGCTACCGGGGCGGACTGGGAAGAAGTGGCGACAGCGATCTCAGAACTCAAAAACAAAAAGGCGCCTGGACCGGATGGTATCCACTCTGAGGTACTGAAACAAATTGCACCGCAGATCACCCCGTTTCTCACAACGTTGTTAAACGATGCATTAAGGCTGGGCCGTGTGCCTGCAGTGTGGAAGACCTCGAAGGCGGTTATCATCAAAAAGGCTCCAGACAAAGACCCGTCAGACCCCAAGTCATACAGACCAATTTGCCTTATCGGTAAAGTACAAGAAAAACTACTCTGCAAAACACTACAAGCACACCGAACACTACGGGGACTGACACCACACCAATACGGCTTCAGGGAAGGGAAATCTATAGACGACGCAATTAACAGAGCACTCCAAATAGTACACGACACACCCTCCAAATACACACTTGCAATTATGATAGACATCTCAGGTGCCTTCGACAACCTCTGGTGGCCGGCCTTGTTCAAGAGGCTCAGACACCTGCAGGTACCGGAGTCTCTGTATAATAGTTTCATGGACTACTGCAGAGACAGAACGGTCGTTTGGCAAATGGACAACCAGAAAGTGATTAAACGAATTACAAAAGGCTGTCCACAAGGGTCGATCTGCGGCCCCATCTTCTGGGACATAGTTATAGAACCGCTCCTACAGTTACTAGAGGAGCACATCTTGACAGATGGAGCTGTCGCTTATGCTGATGATCTACTCGTCGTAGTTTCAGCAAATAACCGTGCCCAGCTAGAAGAAAGAGCCAATGGAACACTTAGGACAATAACCCAATGGTGCAATTCAGCAAATAACCGTGCCCAGCTAGAAGAAAGAGCCAATGGAACACTTAGGACAATAACCCAATGGTGCACAGATAATAAATTAAAGATAGCAGGAAACAAAACAACTTATACATTGCTAAAGGGTATCCTGCGCAGGAACCCAATAGTCAAAATTGGGGACACAAACATAAAAAGACTAGCAGTCACACGCTATCTAGGAGTATACATTGATGAACGACTGAACTTCCACGAACACATGCGAATATGCACAAACAAAGCAGAAAAGATACTACACAAACTGGCTAGGCTAAATTCGGAACAATTCAGACTACCCCTGTCAGTGACACGAACATACCATTGCGCTCTCTTCGAGTCAGTACTATGCTTTGCTGCCAGTACGTGGGCCCACAGGTTAAATATCTCAACCAACAGAACCATTGTGCGTCGAGGCCAAAGAAGTGTTCTACTTCGACTAACAGGGGCATTCAACACAACATCAAACGACGCACTATGTGTCGTCATGGGAATTTTCCCCATAGATATCACCATCAGGTACCGCGCAGCAATGTACTGGCTTAGGATAGGGAGAATAGACCAGGTTCGGCAGATCACTGGTGTACCGATTGAGACAACACGCCAACTCAGAGCATGGCGAGTGGATACCTGGCAGAGCGAGTGGGCCAACAGCGATAAGGGCCGCCGTGTCTACAACTTCTTCCCTGACATCCGGGAAAGACTAAAACTAAAACATATTGATCCCAGCCGCGGTATGGTACATTTCATCACAGGACATGGCCCTTATCCCACGCACCTGTACCGCGTGAGTCTGCAGC
Organism: Schistocerca serialis cubense; assembly: GCF_023864345.2. Taxonomy (NCBI): domain Eukaryota; kingdom Metazoa; phylum Arthropoda; class Insecta; order Orthoptera; family Acrididae; genus Schistocerca; species Schistocerca serialis. The sequence goes on from NC_064643.1 coordinate 581,981,631, forward strand.
AGACTAATAGATGCACATGCGGGGAAGAAGGTTCCCCTGAACATACTGTCTTCTTCTGCGGACAACGCACGAACATAAGACACACAGTACACATAAATCGCCTGAACACACAGAACGAACTACATGCCATAATACGCGACCCGGAAAGGTGGACTGAACTCAACAAACTAACGGACGAAATCTCGAAGATCCAACAAATAGAATACTTGCGCAACAGACCCTACCGAAGGCAAGTCGGTCCAAACAGACGTCACGATGCCCAGGGGGATACAGATATGATTAGCACCACGAGTGATGAAGAAGAAACAGATACAGACCAGGGCACCAACACAGATATTGAAGCGTCCAGCGCGGATGATCCATAGTGTCAACCAAGTCAAATTCAAAGAACAGAGTGGAACAACCGACAAGAGGTGCACAAGTCACACACAATCCTAAAAACAGATTGCACCGTATATATAAATAGTTAACAGCATCTCCATGTCCAATAAGAGCTTAAAGCTAGGTACCTCTTCAAGGGACCTACACCCTCCGTTAAGAGGCAGCGCACAGTCTGTATGGAAGGATCTTAATTGTGGTCCCTCTCTTTTGAGCCCAACCCGACGGATACCTATGGTAGATCGGGGAAAACCACCGCTCAGGCTGTGTTGCTGGTGGGGCCGGAAGGTGCTAACTGCCACACCACGTATCATTGTAAGTCTCATTGGCTCAGTGTGAACTGTTTGTACAACCAACCTACACAGCCTATACCTCAACCTCCACTATACTAAGAACCTCTCTTCTGAAGCTTAAAGTTGGGCACCTCTTCAAGGGACCTACGCCCCCCTGGTAAGAGGCGGCGCACGTCCTGGATGGAAGGATCTTAATTGTGGTTCCTCTCTTTTGAGCCCAACCCGACGGATACCTATGGTAGATCGGGGAAAACCACCGTTCAGGTCGTGTTGTCGGCGGGGCCGGGAGGTGCTTACGCCTGATGTACTCTACTAGGAGCCTTGCAGGCTCAACACAAACCGTTAGCGTCATTACCTTATTACTTTTACCACGAGTACCCTTTCATTAGCAACCTTGAGCCAAGCACAAAATCAGTTACCTCTCTATTGTATATCGTAAATAGTTTAGCAGGCTGGACATGGAGGTCTTAGTCTTAGTTTCTAGCTTTAACGTACCCTAATCTCTTCTAGTTAAGGTAGTTTTTAGGATGGTAGATGTTAAAGGCATGGTGAGCAACGGCCAGCGTCTTGAGGGTCATTCCAAGACCCGGGCCGCCGCCCACAACCAGGTGACGGGCCATATTATACCTATAACTTCTCTATTCAGTTCTCTTCCTTCCTTCTTTCTAAATATTTAATTTCGTTTTGTTTATTAATATCTTACTTGATTTTGTATTAGTTATAAGTTTTTCTAATGCTGCACAAAAAAAAAAAGATAACAAATGGATCTAAACAGAGCCCGCCTCCACGTGGCGGGACACGGGCAACGGTGTGAGTGGGGACGGGAGCCGGTGTGGTGTTACTTTAAGTCACTGCGGACCCCGGACCCAGTCACAGCGGCTAAGTGGCAATATACGACCCACCATAAGAAATTAGACGGTGGGTCATAAAATATAAGCAGCTAGTGAAAAAAAAAAAGTGTCCAGTCTGATCATAAATACTCAGTATGTAATGTGTTGATCGGCAAGATGCCTCATTTCATCAGAAAGAATGTCATTCGAAGACGATACTAATCTTTCAGAAGGCACAGAATAACATGTAAATTCATTTTTAAATAAGGTTTTATTGCAAATATTAATTCGGAATAATGCTTGACTGAAAACAGAAACACCGGTCGTGGTGGCCGAGCGGTTCTAGGCGCTACGGTCTGGAACCGCGCGACCACTACGGTCGCAGGTTCGGATCCTGCCTCGGGCATGGATGTGTGTTATGTCCTTAGGTTAGTTAGGTTTAAGTAGTTCTAAGCTCTAGGGGACTGATGAGCTGAGGTGTCATAGTGCTCAGAGCCTTTTGAACCATTTTTTGAAAAACAGAAAAACAGAAAAACAATAGTACCTACATTACGTAAAATGTGGACATCGGTATTATAAACGGTTATCAGTAAAAAATAAAAATACTTATTATAACAGAGACCAAACAAATATCGAAAAAGACTTGTTATTTAGCCCTAAAATACCTGTATCTGTATTAACTGGTCAGTTTTTCCATCCCTACCGCCAACAGGTGCTCACGAGGATATTGATAAATGTATGTAATAACAACAGTAGGAAAACTTTTTGGTGGATATACAATCGAGAAGGGGTCCAGATAACCATGAAACATAGAAAATGATACCTGATTGTAACCTGACAAGACTAACGCGAATTTATACATCTCAGTCTTTTTGTAGTTGGTGATAGGAGCGCATAAATTACTGTGTTGCTGAGTAACAGTTAGCACTGCCCGCATGGTGATCACCTAACGGTGGCCAGGGTCACCGACCGGAATCCTCAGCGTCGGTGTTTCGTTTTATGGCGCCGGCACGCGCTGCTCAGGAAGTCGCGTGCAGAGGCGTCTGAGCACGTGCCTTCGCGAATGCTACTAGCAATGCCAAGGCTGGTCTACACGCCACGTGGGGCGGGAGCAGTTGTCCCAAGCAACGGTGATGTCTGCTGACGTCGCATGAACGTACTCATGACGCTACGAGGTGGAAGTCAAGAAGTGTATGGAGGACAGATTACGCTATGTGTTACTACAGTACAGCATCTATGATAATAATTTTAAAAAAATGCATACTAATATATTTCCTGTTCACTGCACAATGTCTCCATGCAGTAGATTGCTGCCTTTCTGAATACTGATTTTACACGAGCACCGTATGTCACAAACCACAAACACTCCCCTTTTGTAACCGTACTCGAGTGTTCATACAATACTGTGACTACGGTTCCTGCTCTGAAACGTAAGACCAGACACTGAATATGACCTTTTAATAACGCGGCCTGACTTCAGAGTTTATATTCCAGAGGTGGCAAAACTTGTGCAATTAACTTCAACAGCTGCTGCAAGTATCATATGAGGGGCGTTCAGTAAGCAATGCAACACGTTTTATTCTGAAGCAAGTTGGTTGTATTTAGGATTTCAATACACTATATTATTCCACACTCTTTCGGCTACAAAATTTTATTTTTAGACATTCTGTCCGTTCACTTACGCAACCTTCCTAGGAGAGCCTGTATGGGGTCATGATACCACTCCAGTGGTCGATGTCGGAGCTACCATTCTGCTGCATCAGTAACCTGCCAGTCATACGCCCACTCTCTCCCCCGGGTGCATCCTTCATTGGGTCAAAGAGAAGTTGGAAGGGGCGAGATCCGGGCTGTAGGGTCGATTAGAAAGAACAGTCATATGAAGTTCTGTGAGCTCTTTTCTGCTGCGCAGCCTTTTGTGAGGCAATGCGTGATCATGGAGAGAGAGAAATTCGTTGAATTTTTGTGGCGATGAACACGCTAAAGGCGTTTTTTCAGCTTCCAGAGGCTAGCACAGCTTTGGGCGGCGGGCCGGCAAGCGGGAGGTAGGAGTGGCTTACGCCACCTTGTTGCAGTGATGACAGACATCTTGTCCAACGACTCACCGTGCTTTTGTTCAGTGCTACGTCTCCGTAGACATATTCCAAGCACCTATGAATACATGCGATACTCTGATTTTACACTAAAAGGAACTCAATGAAAGCTCTCTGCTTAGAACACACCTCCGTTACAGACGCCATTTTGAAGGCTCGGTATAGCACCGCCACCTACCAGAAATTCATGAAACTATAGGGGCTAAGGCGGAAATATTCAACGATGTCCCACAGCAAATTCCTCGTTTTTTCAACAGAAATTGGCAGAGAAAATATGTGCTGCATTACTTATTGAACGGCCCCAAGGTGTATTAAAAGAAGGTTTTATAGGCTCAGTTTACGCAGGACAGACGTGTTTGCAATCTCTCTTTATGTCCATCTTTTCAGAGATGTTTTTAGGGCTCGGCTGTTCGGTATAGAATGTCAAATCAAACACATTCCAGCCGTCAAATTTCCAAACCGTTATTTTATTTGCCAAACAGTTTCGGCGATTTACTACGCCATCTTCATAAACAATCGACAAATGATGGTTGAAGTGATAGCTGTATCAAACATAAATCTATAGATTCTAGTCTGGCTCCTAGTTTGACCGGAACCGAGGTTGGAATCTTTCTACACGTCGGTCAGAGGGCCTGAAAATGGTGTAGTAAATCGGCGAAACTGGTAGCCAAATTAAATAACAGTTTGGAAATTAGAGAGGTGAGAGGTGCTTGATTTGAGATTGTGTTTGTCATCTATTGCATTCGCTACCTCATAGCCTGAAAATAAAGCCCTTGAGCGAACAACTGTATGAGTGAATGAACTAAAGATTAAATGCTCATACATGGAGGTAAGGTATACGCGCTGGAATTTGTGAACAGAGGAAAGGTTTAAGGTAATGAACTGGCGAAGCCCAAACATGTGATAAATTCAATATAATGTATCTACAAGTCAAGGATACCGAGTCAAATGTTACAGGTAAAAACAAATATTGGTAAATATTAAACATCTCCTCCACACATCATGACACAAAATTACGTAGACACAAATTTAAGAACTTTCGAGACATAGCCTTGCGAGTGAGGAAACCTGTTTGTAATTCACTTGAATGTACGGATGTTTAGTTCAGGGGCAGATAACAATCACCAGGTGTCCTCATGCAATGGAAAGACGAGAACAATGGCACAACATTCATTACTCACGGCAGGTGGCGAGGCCAAATGCATTTGGAGAAGGACACGTTATCAGGTAAGTCCAGCATTCTCGCGATTTCCAGTCATGTGACTACAGCCCAAATGCTCGCTGCTTGCTGATATATCACGGTTGTGTTGCAAGTTGCTGGTCGAACGCATCCGCATCAAATACACATCATAAGAGTCTGATACGCTTCTATTCTCGTGTCCTGCCTAGGACGAGAGGGACGAAAGCGCTTTGTCTTTCAAACTTGACGAGGCTACCAACGGAAAAATGCACACCCAGTGATCTGAATGGCCTTCACCATTCAAAGCTTTGGGAGCTGCCACAAGAGACGGTTTCCCTTTTCTTCTTGCAAAGATGTACCGCACTATGTGACAGGGACGAATGGCGATTGATGGTATACGAGTTGAAAAATGACTTGACGCATGGAGCACGGTGCAGGATTTATGAATGTCATTCATGTCAAAATGGCAATATATTCCAGGAGCATAAGTTAATATGTGAGGATGTCTCGAAAACGATATGTGTAAGTTCATGTAGTTACGTACAATTTGTAGGAAGTAGTTTCTGAGACAGAACACATTATATCACGTACAGTAATAGTCTATTTTTAAATAGTGACACAGTTATTTTGGAGGGATGGATGCCAGGATGCGGCTGTTTGTGTTGGCAATATCATACACCGTTGGGAAAATGAACGACTCCATACTTAACTAGGTGCTCGCTATCGTCGTAGGGTCAGAGTGGTACATAATCTCCTTTACGGTCAACAGCTAAACTCGCTAAATTGTCAAATTTTGCGCAAGTTTAATAGAAATACAAGTTGAATAGTTAATGAAATAAACAAATGTTTATTGCAGCCTGTCGGATAAATGATGGTGGGCTACAACAAACAATTTATAACCAACGAACTGATGATTTATTCATCGAAATGAACTACGAATAATCAAATGGTGGTCCCAGAACATATACATACTAGCAAAAAGTTAAATAAAAATGCTAGACAAATACAGTAAAGATTGCTCATGTTCATAATAAAGTAGTGGCAGGTTCTGACAATTAGCTCAGCATTTGTAATGTGTACAAAGTCCCATTCTGCTAGCATATTATGGAAAGAATCGCTAGTTCCCAAACATTTAAGTTCACTATTGCGACTTAAATGTTTAAATTCTTGTAACCAAGTATATAGTCTAACAGGTAACCTGTAGAGATGATTAATTGCAGGGGAAGCAAATCAAAGTTCAAAGCTGCATATTGCTAGTCACTAGCGAAACGTTAGTCGCAACTGGTTCCCAGATTTTAAGACTTACTTAGCCCACAGTTTTTCTAGGTTCAATCGAAATTTAGAGTGCTCGTGCAGCCACTTGCCATCCAAAACCACACAGACACATCTCCAACACAGGCTACAAGTTACCTCAATGACGAACCTCAACAGCCGCTCGGAGTGGCCATGCGGTTTGAGGCGCCATGTTGCCGATTGCACGGCTACTCCCGCCGGAGGTTCGAGTCCTCCCTCGGACATGGGTGTGTGTGTTGTTCTTAACATAAGTTAGTTTAAGTAGTATGTAAGTCTAAGGACCGATGACCTCAGGAGCTTGGTCCCTCAGGAATTCACACAAATTCGAACATTTTTTGAACCAATCTTAACAGAATGACCGCCAGGAACGGAATGACCATAGTCGGCCGTCCACTCGACCCCTTATGCATCCTCTGAGCCCGATAAACTTTACAACTAGGAATAAATGAACCGACGTTGAAGATATAAACAATGCACATACAATACATATGTTCGAAGAATGCTTCTCTCTGCATGTCCCTTTCAGTCCATATACGGCATTCTAATAGTTCAACCACAAATAAATGAATTGTGAATCTTGAGTGTACGTGCTCAACATTAATAACAAAGAAAACAAATGCCTTTTCACCATGTTCTGAGCAATCAAAGCACACAAAATGTCTCAGAATGAGAGTTCACGCATATGAAGTTCAGTAAGTGACAGCAAAGGATAATACCTAAGTCTGCAAGGATACAATGCAGTTGTAAATATCGCCTAGTTCGTTTGTGCGATCAGCGTCTGATCCAGGTTGCTAGCTCTGGCACAAATTAATTGCCACATACGCGACTCGGAGAGCGGATGAATGCGATATGTGGCGTTTCAGAAATATAGTCGAGAACATTAGAGAATATTTTAAAACACTTGAAAACATTGGTAAACATCCTAGAACAACATGTAAGAATCTCGGATTTTCCCTTGAAAAATATGTTGATACGAAGGACTGAAGGCGTCCAGGTGACCACTCCGAGGTGATGGTGACCAATTACAGCACTCACCATAAGTTCAAAAGATACTACCGTGAAACCGTTATAGTGAACAACGGGGAATTAGTGGTTTTGGAGATATCTTTAACTGCGTTTGCAAATATTTCAGTTCATCCGTAAGCCAAAATTTTATCAAGAGATTGATGTAGTTGGCAAGCAGCACAGTAAGGAAAGTACACTCTAAGATAAAAAAAAAAAAGCCGCACCACCATGAACTTATCCGAATGGGACGGAAATCGGCAGAAGTGATGTACATTTACAGACGAACAAATGATTAAAATTTCAGAAAGTTGGATGAATTTTTCAGGAGAGAGACCTTCAGAAGTTGAGCAAGCCAGTAATCTGTTCGTCTATATCTGCCCTTACGCAAATAGTTATTCGGCTTGGCATTGATTGGTACACTTCTTTGATGTCCTCCTGAAGGATATCATGCAAAATTCTGTCTATTTGGTGCGTTATATCGTCCAGAACAGATTAGATGGCACTGCCTGTAATTCTCCAAATGTTGTCTATTGGGGGGAGATCAGGCAACTTTCAAGCCCAAGGTAGTTTTTCATCTTCGTTGATCCATTATGGATCGTGGGACGACGGCTGGAATGAACTACTTGATGCAATAATTTACCAACAGCCGTATGATTTGTAGAAGTTTACTTTATGAACTTCTATGTGCTACCAATTTCGGTATTACATTGATGCCATCTTCAGGCCCCACTGCCGGCCGGTGTGGCCGAGCGGTTCTAGGCGCTTCAGTGTGGAACCGCGCGACCGCTACGGTCGCAGGTTGGAATCCTGCCTCGGGCTTGGATGTACGTGATGTCCTTAGGTTAGTTAGGTTTAAGTAGTTCTAAGTTCTAGGGGAGTGATGACCTCAGATGTTAAGTTCCATAGTGCTCAGAGCCATTTGAAGCCAGGCCCCACTCGTCATAGTCGTAAAATAGCTGTACACAGAAATGGCGACACAGACAGAGCTGTTGCAGGACGGTTGATTCACGGATCCAGTTATATGGCTATTTCAGTGTACTGCGATTTTACGACTATGACGAGTGGGGCCTGAAGATGGCATCAATGTGATGCCGAAACTGGTAGCACATAGAAGTTCATAAAATATAATAAACTTCTACAAATCATACGACTGTTGGTAAATTATTGCAACAAGAAGGTGGTTTATGGTAAGCACGAAGAAAGGAAACCGCAATTCTCACCTTGTGTGACAGGCATTATCTTGTTGAAGTGTAAGCCGAGGGTGGCTTACCATAAAGGGTAACAAAAAATGGGCTGGAATGTCGTCGACATATGACTCTCCTGTGAGGGTGGCGCGGATGAGAACTAAAGGGGTCCTGTTATGAAAAGAAATGGCATCCCAGACTAACGCTCCTGGTTGTTGGGCCGTATGGCAGGCTACAGTCAGACAGATATCCCAGGTATCCAACCACTGTAATAGCCGCCGTCAGACACGTCTTCGCTGGTCATCGGGGCGCAATTCGAAGCGGGACTCATCACTGAAGACAGTTAGCCTATATTCCATTCAGTACTACGGCTTGATGCCGTTCTAAGTGCTACTCTATCCTGCGCAAACCTCTTCACCTGCGAGCGACTACTGCAGCCTGCATCCTTCTGAATCTGTTTGTTGTAACCATCTCTTGGTCTAGTTCTAAATTAGTGATCCCTTGATGTTTCAGACTGTGTCCTACCAACAGATCCTTTCATCTACTCAGGTTGTGCCACAAAATTCTTTTCTCCCCAATTCTGTTCAGTACATCCTCGTTAGTTACGTGATCTAACGATCTAATCTTTATTATAACTAAATAAAGACTAAGAAGACAAAAAATGCAGAATTAATACCATAAAATGAATTTCGAGAGATCTGCTTCCAATTTTTGAAGGTGACACCACGGTTACTTGCTTCCGCAGCATACTCATCACATATCTTGAAAGTCTCTTCGGGTTTGCTGCCGGATCCTAAAATCAACTTGACGCGATATTTCGGCGATCCAACTGGTCGCCATCTTCAGGAAATGCTGCTTCCGCTGACGAGTCCCGCTCAGCGGAAGCAGCATTTCCTGAAGATAGCGACCAGTTGGATCGCCGAAATATCGAGTCAAGTTGATTTTAGGATCCGGCAGCAAACCCGAAGAGACTTTCAAGACTTATTACGCCGGGAAAGCCTACGTAATCTCATCACATATCACTTCACACCTACGCTCTCTACACAATCAAAAAAATGGCTCTGAGTACTATGGGACTTAACATCTTAGGTCATCAGTCCCCTAGAACTTAGAACTAGTTAAACCTAACTAACCTAAGGACATCACACACATCCATGCCCGAGGCAGGGTTCGAACCTGCGACCGTAGCAGTCGCGCGGTTCCGGACTGCGCGCCTAGAACCGCGAGACCACCGCGGCCGGCTCGACACAATCAATTGATGACTGACATCACTGGACGACTCACAGAGTGGATGGTGAGCAACTTACACATGATCCACATGACACGCACCAACCAAAAGTAGTCTGAACCGGGAAGTCGCTGGTGTAAAAAACACTTAAGGACGTCGCAGACTGATTCGGACCGCAGAAATTAGGAAAGACTGCTCCACGAATCTGGCATTCCAACCGAGTCACGTCCGAGGCTCGGGCACACGCCCTTGTACAGCCTGCAGAGGGAGATTCCGATGCTTTGCAGCTGGCTAGAGACCGCGCCGTGACAAGTGTGTGTGTGCACCGCTTGCCCTTGGCTGCAGCCATCAGACAAACGCCGCACGTCCGCGGCTGTGGCGGCGGCTGCGCCAGCCAGCGGCAGCCAGCGGCAGCGGGGCCCGCGCCTCCCGGTTCCCACAGCAGACTGGCAGGCAGACGGACGGAGGGACCGAGGCACGCGCGGCCTGCCTGTCCAGCTCTCTCCGCGCCGCTGTGGCAGCCGCGGCCACCGAGTTTAGCACAGGCGCGGCCTTCACTGACCGCCAACCGAAACCATATGGCTGCGACCGATTCTTCACGGTAACGCTCCCTCCTTTGAATGCACTGCATGTTACGAGGGCTATTCGGAAAGTAAGGAACGATAGGTCGCGGAATGGAAACTACAGTGAAAATCAAAACTGCTTTATTTTCAACGGTTAGCGACACCTTCCAGCTACTTCTCTACACAGTCGCCGCTCAGACTTACACATCTGTCGTAACGCTGTACCAACTTTTCAATTCCCTCGTTACAGAAGACAGCCGCCAGTGCTTTTCGACAATTTTCTACTCCGGACTTCTGCTCGTTCTCAGTGTCAAAATATCGTCTTCATAGCCAGCAGTTCGTTGGAGCAGAGATGAACCTCAGGGGTAGCCAATTACGGGCTATATTGTGGGTGATCGAACACTTTCCATCGAAAACGCTGCAGGAGCATCTTGATTGCCCCTGCAGAGTACGGCAGAGAATTTTCGTGTAGAACGAACCACATGACAGTTATGTTATGTGGATTGCATAGCTTCAGGTGAAATCTTTCGCCAGGCCCTCATACTTGGCGGGAGACGCTAACTTCTAGCCACCTTTAGGTTTTCACTGTGAGCTCAGAACTGAAAAGAGCGACATGATGCGATCGACGGGCATACTAGACACAGTGCCCAATGCATCTGTGCAAAACTTCATCAGATTTTCACTGTATTTTCCATTTCATGACTGATCGCTCCTTACTTTCCGGATAACCCTCGTAACTTTAAGGAGTTTCCGAATCCCTGTCCGGCACACAGTTCCGTGGCTGGATAGCTGTGATGGTTGGACGAAGAAGTCACCATTTTAATAAGGTTCCGTACGGTAAAAACGCAACCCTTTTACACTTCAAAGCCAAAGAAACTCGTAGACCGCGAGCGCGCTGAAGTGCCGCAACACGACGTGGGAGGGACCCAACAAACGTCTGAAGAAGTGCTGGAGACAACTGACACCATGATTCCGTAAGATCACGAACGGGTCGAGATGTCTTCTGAACAGAACATTGCAAGGCATCCCAGATACGCTCAATAATGTTCATATCTGGGGAGTTTGGTGGCCAGCGGAAGTGTTTAAACTCAGAAGAGTGTTCCTGTAGCAACTATGTAGCAATTCTGGACGTGTGGGGTGTCGCATTGTCCTGCTGGAATTGTCCAGGTCCACAGGAATGCACAATGGACATTAATGGATGCTTACGTACGTGTCACCTGTCAGAGTCATACCTTACGTATCAGGTTGCTCATATGACTCCAACTGCACACGCACCACACCATTACAGAGGCTCTACCAGCTTGAACAGTCCCCCGCTGACATGCATGGTCCATGGATTCGTGAGGTTGTCTCCATACCAGTACAAGTCTCACCGATGTATACAGTTTGAAACAAGACTCTCCGACCAGGCAACATGTCTCCAGTTACCAACAGTCCAATGTCGGTAATAGTCACGGCACACTCGTGAAATGGTCGTACCGGAAAATCCCCACTTCATCGCTACCTCGGAGATGCCGTGTCCCATCGTTCGTGCGCCGACCACAACAACACGTTCAAACTCACTTAGTTCTTGATAACCTGCCATTGTAGCAGTCACCTGTCAGACTCGTATCTAGACGTATCAGGGCCCTCCTATGACTCCAAGTGCACACGCACCACGTCTCCTTTTCACATGACCTATCTAATAGCTGCACCAGACAGTTATATAGGCGTTGCCGACCGCAGCTCTGGATTCTATCTGTTTACATATCTCTCTATTTGAATATGCATGCCTATACTAGTTTCGTACGCGCTTCAGTGTAGGATCACTTTCTTTTACTTCTGTCTGTCTGTCCACCTGTTAAGACACCTTTTTCTCAGGAACTGTTGCAGGAATCAAGCTGTAATTTATAACTAATACTATGGAATACGGTCAGCTGGCGGTGTAAAAATTTAAGTTTCTAAGTCAATGGAATCAAAAATATACGGCTGTTTATGACATATTGTGGCACACGCAAACTCGATTGTCAAAACCCTCAGGGTTTAAGTCATAAAATTTGACAAGTAGCAAGGTTTCACAGTGCAGTGTCATATATTGTCTAGAGATTGCTGGGCCACATCAAAGTCGGCAACACTGATGGATACCACAGACAGTAGCGACGGCTCACTGCAATCCGCTACAGTCGATGGGAGACACTCGAGAAGACCACGTCTCCCTATCTGCGTAGCAGCATCCTCACACTGAGGTCACTAGAATGTCGAGCCGTAAGAGCTCGGCCAAGTTCGTGACCTCAGATGAAGCAGTTGGTAAATTATCTTGAGAACCTGTGCTTTAGTAAAGGTTGAAGCAGTACCTCAAGAGAACAGTTTGTTAATTAGTGCGTCAAGTGAAGCTGTTCTGATCAATGACAGTTGTAAATTATCCAACACTCGTGTGGTAAACAAAGGTGACAAAGTTATGGAAATCAATAATTCATTAATGTAATGAAGTGAAGTAATATTTCATGTGTTCTACGAGGGTTATTTGGAAGGTAAGAGCCGATCATCGCACGCAAAATGGAAACCACAGTGAAAATTTGATGAAGCTTAGCACAGATGTGTTGGACACAGTCTCTAGTATCCCGTCGATCGCGTGGCGTCGTATTTTCAGTTCTGATACCACAGTGAGCGCGTAACATGCTTAGAAAATAGTGTCTCCCGCCAAGTACGAGGGCTATTTTAAAAGTGAGGTCAGACCTGGCGCGAAATGGAAACCACAGCAAAAATCTGATGAAGCTTGGCACAGAGGTGTTCAGCAGTGTCTTTAATATGCCCGTCGATAGCGACATGTCACTCTTTTCGGATTTTAGCACACAGTGAGCACATAAAGGTATGAGAGCCTAGTGAAAGATTTCGCGTGATGTCATGCAGCCCACATAACTGAAATGTCATGCATTTCCTTCTTCGTGACAGTTCTCCAGCCGCCTTCTGCAGGGGCAACGAGGATGCACCTGGAGCGTTTTCCATGAAAAGTCTTCGATCACCAACAATACAGTCCGTAATTGACTCCCCCTGAGTTTCGTCTCTGATCATATGGACCGCTGGCTGTGAAGTCAACTATTGGCACAAAAAACGAGTTGTAGACCAGCGTAGAAAATTGGCAGAAAGCAGAGGCGGCTGCAATCTGTGACGAGGGTATTGGAAAGTTGGTACAACGCTTCGACAAATGTCTAAGCCAAAGCGGCGATTATGTTGAGAAGTAGCTGGAAGGTGTAGCTCACTGCTGCAAATAAAACATTTTTTCATTTTTACAGTGGTTTCCTTTTCACGACATATCGGACCTTACTTTTCTAACAGCCCTCGTGTCAGGGCCTGTTGGGAAATTTCACCTGAAGCTATGCAGCCAAGATAACATAACTGTCATGCACTTCCTTCCTCAAGACAATTCTGAGCTACACAATGCAGGAGCAGTGAAGATGCTCCTGCAGCGTTTTCGGTTGGAAGCGTTTCATTACCCACCATACAGCCCATAATAGGTTATGAAGACAACATTTTGGCACAGATAACGAGCTGGAGACCAGCATAGAGAATTGGTGGAAAGAACAGGCGGTTGCCTTCTATAGAGAGGGCATTGGAAAATTATTACAATACTCTGACAAATGTCTAATTCGTAGCGACGAATACGTAGAGAAGCAGTGGTTTTCATTTTCCGACCGATCACCTACTTTCCGAACAGCCGTCGTAGGTTAATGAGCCACCTCCAAAAGCAATCACAGGACCCACAGTTATGGCCAGAAGGAAGTCGTTTCGTCTGGTCGCAGCAACACATAAGGAAACAATCCGAAGATTGTTAATTTGTAATTCTATCACACAGAAATTGTTTTCTGTGCAATATTTGACCAATTTTTGTTTGTGTCTAACTAGCTTTCAGCTTATTGGGACATTTTCAGGAAACAACTGACTATCGACCTTAAGGGACTCTAGTTCTCAGGGTAGCCAGACATTATAAGCAAAGATACAATCCACTTGTACAGGGTTGTGCATCAAACTTGTTTTTTAAAGTTGAAATTAAGCTTCATTCAGATGACACTCTTAAGCACAATAAATAATTAAATTTCACAATATTTCAGTATTACAGGATATCAGGTAATAATACTGAAGTTTGTGAGATCTTGACATTGGCTGAGAAACTGTTTAAAGGAGCACTATTTATTTATGTTGTGCACCAAACACGTTTTTTAACATTATAAATTACACTTTAGGCAATGGACACTACCAAATACAATAATTTCACTACGCAATCTTACAGTATTACAGGTTCTACTGCTATAATGCCATGGTTTGGAAGGTCGTGACTTTGGTTGAGAACTGTCTGAGTACTAGTAACTTAAGTCGTGCAACAAACATGTTTCACATTGTAAATTACAGTTTATGCAATGGGCGATATTAAACAGATTACATGTTTAGATTACACAATATTACAGGTTATATATTGTTGAAGTCCACGTGGTAAGCAAGATAAGGAATATGAAATTGTCTTTTGTTTTAATTTTGCGTAGCAGTATGTGTCATAGCAACAGTCGAAGGATATGTGAGTGGTTGAGTGTGTCACGTGGATGTTAAAAGTGGGATGTGCTGAGTTGTAATTGATAGAAACAAGTGGGATTTTGGGCTAAATGTTTCTTTACCTCAAGTGCTTCTAATAGGCAGAGTTTTCTTCCTTTGTTGGCCATATGTAGCACTTGTGTGTGGTCTTGTATCGAAGTTCTTCCTTCAATACATGTTAGACAAATATGGAGCCTGACTTGTGTAATCTCCAGCTGTGTTCTCGTTCGACCTAGCTGTCACAAACCTGCCTGTTTGATGAACGTACAGTTTGCTGCAATCACTGCAAGTGATTTTATAAACAGTATTGTCACTTAATAAATCTCTTTTGGCCTTGATTTTGAAAAAGATGTAAGGTGTAGTGCCTGTTACATAAAATGAAGTTTTATAGGAGTGGAATTTGAGGGTTTCAGCTGATTTGTCAGATAGCTTTCTCAAATGTGCGACAGTACACCAGATCGTTCTCGATAAGTCTATTGCTGCAGAGATGGCATATACTTAGGGCGGAATTTTTCTTCTTTGTTCCTTGTGGAGAATGTTATCACTTTAGTCAGGGGTACAGCCATTGTTTCATGCAATGCATTCAGTGGTGTCTAATTCTGTCTGAAAACACTGTTTCGACATTGGTATGGATGTAAGACGATGCAACATGGAATGGAAAGCAGCATGTTAATCAGCTACTGGGTGTTGTCAACATAAGGGTATCACCATGTCTGTTGTGAGTTTGCTGTGAATTTTGAAACTATGTGCTATGTAGGAATGTTTAGGTTTGGGTTTAAGAAGTTAATGGATTTTTCACCAATCTCCGTGGTGAAATGTATGTTTTTCGTGTTGTGAGTTTAGATGTTCTAGGAATGTGTTCGACTCCCTTGTGGTACCAGCCCACAGACACAGTGTATCATCTACATATCTGTGCCCATATATGATATTTAGAAAAATGGTTCCTACATAATGAACCTCTCACTGGTAAAGGGGTGAGAGTTAGAAGAGGAGCAGGAAGCGTAAAGATGCTGTGGGAGGTGACGAGAGAATCACGGGAACTAAGAGACCGTCTTTACCGATCAGTATTTTCAGGCACTTCCGTTTCGTAGCAACAGGTATTCTTCAGTGAATGAAATTACGCCAGAAACCCGTCAGAAACAGGAACCCACGGGCGGCTCTGAAGGGCGGAGTTACCGCCGGCTGTTCTGGGGTGACAAGCAACACCTGGTGGGAGAGTCCTACAGTCTCACGTTCACACGCCGCGCAGGCAGCGCAAACGTAGAATCCCGACACGGCGGGCAGGCGCTCGACTCGGCACCCACTTGAACGTACAAGCGCCGCATTGTCAGTCGCTGCTTAAGCGAGTCATTAAAAACTTCTCTCCCAGCAGGCAGGCGCAAGTGCCTGTTCAGTTTTTACGGCTTTTCATCGCTCACCTCTAGTGCCCAGGGCCCGGTTACAAAGCGAAACCATAGTCCTCCGACGTGGCCCTCTTGCACTAGTCGCAGTGCTGCAAGTTAGAGTGAAGTGGTGCTGCCTTTCCACAAAGTATCGGAGCACGTGTAACGTAGATGCGGGTGGCAAAGAAATGTCAGGAACGGCAATCTGTAGCCTCTCACACGCGTAATGGGCGGGCAAATACTGGAAAATATGGGTTGTTAAAAACCATTCAAAGCCAAGATAGCACAATTTTGTTTATTCAAGGCAGCTGGTTTCAACAATCTTAGCTGTCATCTCCAGGTCTTACTTCTTTTAATACTTTTTATTTAATTTCGGTAGTGAAAGATATTCATTTTACTCTGACCCAATGCACAAGATATCGAATGGATAAAACTCAGCAAATTATAAACGTTTGTCATATCTAAAATATTTAAAAACACACAGCATCTTGTTCAAAAGGCCATGTCCATTTACATATTGCTCACAGACGCTTGTTACACGATACAAATACGGTACACAATAGCACATCCGCCGGCCGTTGTGGCCGATGGTTCTAGGCGCTTCTGTCTGGAACCGCGCGACCGCTACGGTCGCAGGTTCGAATCCTGCGTCGGTCAAGGATGTGTGTGATGTCCTAAGGTTAGTTAGGTTTAAGTAGTTCTAAATTCTAGGTGACTCATGACCTCAGATGGTGGTGGTGGTGGTTAGTGTTTAACGTCCCGTCGACAACGAGGTCATTAGAGACGGAGCGCAAGCTCGGGTTAGGGAAGGATTGGGAAGGAAATCGGCCGTGCCCTTTCAAAGGAACCATCCCGGCATTTGCCTGAAACGATTTAGGGAAATCACGGAAAACCTAAATCTGGATGGCCGGAGACGGGATTGAACCGTCGTCCTCCCGAATGCGAGTCCAGTGTGCTAACCACTGCGCCACCTCGCTCGGTTGACCTCAGATGCTAAGTCCCATAGTGCTTAGAGCCATTTGAATAGCACATCCGTTTACATATGCTGGACACTTACTAAACAGTACCTTACATTCCTTGCAATGTGCAGCGTGAGCTATATGTATGTGTACATGGGCTTTGTACGTATTTATGTTCGATCCTGAAGAGTTTTTCCCTCCTTTTTAATTCATTGTAGCTGTAAAGCAAGGTGATTAACACACAACCAACAAACCACTTCACCCGATTCCTTGAAGAACGTTTGGTTACTTCACGAATGCGTCAATGCGTTAAATATTTGACGTTAAGCATGTGAGCAAGAAAAAGTTTAGAAACGTATTGAAATCTTTTTAAAGTCTGTTGGAAGCTGCTAAGTGCTCCCATCCTCAAATAATGCGTGAAAATGGTCTGGTAATTTTCATGCTGTGAGTTACTCTTTCTCACGACATATCGTTACACACACAAACACACGGCCACGTACAAACTCACACACACACACACACACACACACACACACACACACACACACAGTTTCTGACTGCAACACTTGCTGTACTGTGTTAAAACTTTAACATAGGATTATACCTATCAATGACTAGATTACGACAATATTTTAATTTTGGTTAATATTTATGTGAAATACTGAAAGTAAATTTTTGTTACATAGACAGCCCGGAACCGCAACTGTATACTACGAACTTAGTAATATAAATACTGCGTTAAGAGAGATTAACAGGAAGAACAAATATCTTGGTAACTAATGTAGACCAACACTTTCATTGTGAACTGCATAAAAATGAAATTCATTTAAAAATGAGTAAGATCTTACATAAAATTTCAGTTACGTGAAGAATATGTAAAAAAGGAATGGAAAACTGTTTTATAGCACCCTCTAGAAGATTAAGTAAGAACGCGAAAAATAATTATAGCTCAGATGACTCACCTAAGGAACGTGCTTGTACTGCTATACTATTTAATATTGTAAAGTAACCGCTACTATTTAATATTGTAAAGTAGCCCATTTGTGGTAGTCTTATATCGTATAGTAAACAGCTTCACTGTCAACCGAACAGTTGTCTAAGAATTACGGCAATTTCCTTTTGATCGTTGCGTAGGAGTTTGACCTACGGAACATTGTGGGATAGAAAAGAAGTGAATCGGAAAGAAGGTGGAAAGGTCGTATAGAGCACAGGTGACAGTAGTTAACAGAATTTTTGAGCTACTTCTCAAATGGCAGCCTATATAAGTCAATATTCTATAAGCAGGCAGAAACTATTTTCCGATCGATGTTTAGAGCAATTTACTTTTCAAAAAACAAGAGGAGTGAGACCCTTCGCCACAGGCGGCAGAAGATGAAAACGTAAATTTTAGTCCTACCCCTGTTATTAACAAGGAAGGATCACTGTAGTCAAATAAAACTTTTGGTTCGATAATACCAACAAGAGAAACGAAAGAACGAGATGTTATTAAAACAGGAACACGTTGAACATATGAGTAGAGTACACATTGAAATAACTCAATGATGACAGATGACAATTTGTGCCAGACCGGGATTCTTCGTCAAGGAGAGAAGTTAACTGCTTCGAACATTTGGCGGAGAAGAATGGCGTGGAAGAATTGGCATTAGCGGCAACATATGCAGTGGAGTGGAAATAGTTGGCATAAGGACAATGTAGCAGTAATACCATTTACTAACTACACTGCTATCCAAATAAAATTCTCCTAAGAGAATTATTTTAAAACCACGCAATAATGTAAGCAAAATGATACTGATCTCAAGAGAATAGTAATAATCAGGAATGCAATTGTACAAGATGTTCAGTGAGATAACAACGGCAATTAACTAACAATGGAACTGGACCACTCTGCTTGTATGTTACAGGTTTCGCAATTCATAAGGGATTATAATTCAATAATACTCGAAATTCCCAATCAGAGAATAATCATCTAGTAAAAGCTTCAACACTAACGTAAGAGCCATAAAATAACTTTCCCATTAAAACTCAAATCACACAGAACACAACATTAGCAACCAGGTACACAAGAAATGCTACACTAATTGAAAACCTTCCTTGCAGGCACGCTTCAACCAACAATATGAATAATATCAGAATTAAGACTGTGACAAGCCCTTAACAATGCTAAATCCTAGTCATTAAATGTATCGTGATACCAGCTTCAAAACTTGAGAATCTGAGAACAATGTTTCATCATTACAAACACGAATCTTCCCTAAGGCCTTCCTACAGGTGATAAAATTAAGACTGAACAAGGTACGTAAGATCATATAAGATCATTTTCCTAACGATATTGCGTCTAAAATCGACTGTGGTAGATAGTGAGTAATAATTTCAGAATAAACCCTAGTACAGAAAGAGCCACCACTAAGCAATTATCGGAAATGGATGGAAATCGATGGATGTGATGTGCATCCACAAAACAAAAAAAAATTACGATTCCAGAGAAACTGGATGGTTTTATTCAAGATCAAGGACTTCACAAATTGAGCAAATCAATTACACATAGTACTCTGATTTCAGATTTCCACGCGTACGTAGAGTTGCGCAGTAACATCACCTGGTGTAGCAGCAGGCTGCTGTGACAGATTTAGCAGAAGTCATCAGAAAAAGAGTCACGCAACAAACCTTTTAAAAAATCGATGATTTATTCAAGATAAAGTGCTTCAGAAATTGAGTAAGTTAATAATTCCCTTATGTCACCAGCTGTTCTGTTTGGTATTGATTTACAGGGTTGTTGGATGTTCTCCTGAGAGATATAATTCTGGATTTTGTCCAACTGATGCGCTAGACCGACAAAATACCGAGGTCACTGGAGGGCCCTGCCGAAAATGTTCCAGACTTTTCAGTTGGGGAGAGATCGGGTGACCTTGCTGGCCAATGTAGGGTTTGGCAAACACGAAGCTGAGCTTTAAAAATTCTCGGCTTGTGCGAGCGGGCATTATCTTGCTGAAATGTAAATCCAAGATGGCTTGCCATTAGAGGCGTACAATATCATCGATGTAGCGCTGTGCTGTAAGTGTGCAGCGGATACCAGATGGTTCCTGCCATACAAACAAATGATAACGCAGATCGTTACTCATATTTGTCAGGGTGGATGGATTGCGGGAGTGATGTTGGTATCTCATCACTAGCTGAAGCGTCTCCAGACACGTCTTAGGCTTGGGTTCAAATTGCCTCGAGTAGTCTTCGAAGTGAACCCCGTTGATCAGCGATGACGTGTCTGGAGACACCACGGAGAGCGATGGGCTACCAACCTGACTGTCATCGACCATATGGCCCGATAATCAGGAGTGTTGGTATGGGCTGCCATTTCATTTCATGTAAGGACCAATTTGGTTGTAACCTGCGGCAAACTTATAAAACAGCGATACACCGCCTCGTTTTGTTGCCCTTCATGGCAAGCCATCTTCAGCTTACATTTCAGCATGACAATACCCGTCCGCAGGCGACGATAGTTTCTGCTGTTTGTCTTCGTGCTTGCCAAACCCTAACCTGACAAGTAAGGTTGCCGGATCTCTCCCCACCTGAGAACATTTGGAACATTCTGGACAGGACCTTTCAAAAAAACTTGTGATTTTGACCACTGGACAGAATTTGGCACTATATCCCTCAGGAGGAATAACAACTCTCCCAACCATTGCCAATAAATGCTTACACTGAGAAGCTCTTTCTTTTGCAAATAAACAATTTTTTCTGAAATGTAACCATTTGTTCGTCTGCACACATACATCGCATTTACTGATTTCCGTTCCGTTCCAGCAATTTCTTCGTGGTGGGTCCTTTTTTTTTTTTAGGTTGAGCGTTGTCATACTATTAATTTTAGACAGGCAGTATTAAGCCCCTGGCAGGAACTACCTACGAAGGGAGGACTGAACCAGACATGGCTAAGAAATGAGTCCTCGATGTACACATTACCGCTGCAAGAAGTTGACGCCTCTGTCGGTGTCCAGTCTGCACACCATGGTGAGCCGCACACTAGGGCGCGCGATAACACGGCACGGGTGTCCATCACACACCCCACCACAGCCACCTCTCGCCGAGGCCAGCGCTGACTCCTCAGTCCCTCTCTGACACGCTGGTAACGAGCAGTTGCCAAAGATTTCTTCAGGATGAGGGACCGTATCGTCAATACGTAAAATTCTCCAATGTTTCGGCCTCTGTTGCAAATGGCATTCCTCAGGCTGTTCCGCTGACTAAGTTTCAGGATTTTTACTTCTATTCGCTGGTCTTAATATGCCTCATTAGGATAATTTAATAAATAACTAAGAGATAGATGTAAAGAAAGGCCGAGTTAGGCAATTGAAGGCTGGATACAAGGAGAGATTAGAGGTAATTTGAATGCATACTTAACACACGCGTAGTTTATTTAGAGGACTGGAGGGGTGGGGCGAGTACATAGGCCGTATATGGAATGGAAAATTTCAGTCTAATGTCAGGATTTAGCATCGGTATGTCTCGGGTCGGGACTAGGAACAGAGAATGCAAACAGCCTCCCACGTCCACTGCAGGTAAGTGTCGGACCATCTGATTTTTGGGAGTTAACTCGCCGCCTGTCTAGTGCCGCATCATCTGAGGTGATACCACATCGCCAGCACTGGCGGTAAGGCATGGTGGACCCTCGATTTCCTACTGCGGTCTCAGTAGAACGTATAATGCTTTTAGCTTATTAGTTGTGTTCAAGGAAAGTGATGCGATCCCTAGTTCTATTCGATGTGTCGTACTTCATATTTGTATACTAGATATTTTTCGAAAGAAAGTCTTCAATAGCCGATATGCCACAGTTCTGAGTACAAATAATGTGATCTTTGATGTGTGATTTAACGTTTTCCAGGCATACGGAAATCGCGAAACTTTATCGGGTATTCAGCTGGGTGGCGTTGTCCAACAGGCGCGATATTTCGGCAAGCCGACTTCTTGCCATCTTCAGGCGTTCCAGGAGTCTGATTGATCTCTGATGGATGCCGACTTTATGTAATTTTTGCGCCAGCGAAGACGGTGGCTGCGGGAGGGAGGTAAAAATTATATAAACTCGGCATCCATCAGAGATCAACCAGACTCCTGGAACCCCTAAAGGTGACAAGAAGTTTGCCCAGAAATTTTCAAGAATGTGATGTTTGGCTGTCAGTAGCACTGACAGCTGGAATAGTCCCCCATTCAGATCTCCGGGAAGGGACTGCCAAGGCGGAGGTTACCATGAGAAAAAGACTGACTAATCAACGAAAGGATAACTTTCTACGAGTCGAGGCATGGAATGTCAGAAGCTTGATCGTGGCTGGGAAGCTAGAAAATCTGAAAAGGGAAATCCAAAAGCTCAATAAAGATATAGTAGGTGTCAGAGAAGTGAAGTGGAAATAAGACAAGGATTTCTGGTCAGGTGAGCATAGGGTAATATCAACAGCAGCAATGGTATAACTGGAGTAGGATTCGTTCTGAATAGGAAGGTAGGTCAGAGAGTGTGTCACTGTGAACAGTTCAATGACAGGGTTGTTTCTATCAGAATCGACAGTAAACCAACAGCGACAAACATATTTCAATTTTACATTCCGACGTCGCAAGCTGAAGAGAAAGAGATAGAGAAATTGCATGAGGATATTGAAAGGGTAACACAGTATGTAACGGAGGATGAAAATCTAATAGTCATGGGGGACTGGAATGCAGTTGTAGGGGAAGGAGTAGAAGAAAATGTTACAGGGGGGTATGGGCTTGGGACAAGGAATGAGAGAGGAGAAAGTGTAATTGAGTTCTGTAACAAGTTTCAGCTACATCTACATCTACATCTATACTCCGCGAGCCACCTTACGGTGTGTGGCGGAGGGTACTTATTGTACCACTATCTGATCCCCCCTTCCCTGTTCCATTCACGAATTGTGCGTGGGAAGAACGACTGCTTGTAAGTCTCCGTATTTGCTCTAATTTCTCGGATCTTTTCGTTGTGATCATTACGCGAGATATATGTGGGCGGTAGTAATATGTTGCCCATCTCTTCCCGGAATGTGCTCTCTCGTAATTTCGATAATAAACCTCTCCGTATTGCGTAACGCCTTTCTTGAAGTGTCCGCCACTGGAGCTCGTTCAGCATCTCCGTAACGCTCTCGCGCTGACTAAATGTCCCCATAACGAATCGCGCTGCTTTTCGCTGGATCATGTCTATCTCTTCTATTAATCCAACCTGGTAAGGGTCCCATACTGATGAGCAATACTCAAGAATCGGACGAACAAGCGTGTTGTAAGCTACTTCTTTCGTCGATGAGTCACATTTTCTTAGAATTCTTCCTATGAATCTCAACCTGGCGCCTGCTTTTCCCACTATTTGTTTTATGTGATCATTCCACTTCAGATCGCTCCGGATAGTAACTCCTAAGTATTTTACGGTCGTTACCGCTTCCAATGATTTACCACCTATGGCATAATCGTACTGGAATGGATTTCTGCCCCTATGTATGCGCATTATATTACATTTATCTACGTTTAGGGAAAGCTGCCAGCTGTCGCACCATGCATTAATCCTCTGCAGGTCCTCCTGGAATACGTACGAGTCTTCTGATGTTGCTACTTTCTTGTAGACAACCGTGTCATCTGCAAATAGCCTCACGGAGCTACCGATGTTGTCAACTAAGTCATTTATGTATATTGTAAACAATAAAGGTCCTATCACGCTTCCCTGCGGTACTCCCGAAATTACCTCTACATCTGCAGATTTTGAACCGTTAAGAATGACATGTTGTGTTCTTTCTTCTAGGAAATCCTGAATCCAATCACAAACCTGGTCCGATATTCCGTAAGCTCGTATTTTTTTCACTAAACGTAAGTGCGGAACCGTATCAAATGCCTTCCTGAAGTCCAGGAATACGGCATCAATCTGCTCGCCAGTGTCTACGGCTCTGTGAATTTCTTGGGCAAATAGGGCGAGCTGAGTTTCACATGATCTCTGTTTGCGGAATCCATGTTGGTTATGATGAAGGAGATTTGTATTATCTAAGAACGTCATAATACGAGAACACAAAACATGTTCCATTATTCTACAACAGATTGACGTAAGCGAAATAGGCCTATAATTATTCGCATCTGATTTATGACCCTTCTTGAAAATGGGAACGACCTGCGCTTTCTTCCAGTCGCTAGGTACTTTACGTTCTTCCAGCGATCTACGATAAATTGCTGGTAGAAAGGCAATAGCAAATACGCTGTTCAAGAATCACAAGTGGAGGAGGTATACTAGGAAAAGCCCGGTTGATACTAGAAGATGTCAGTTAGATTACATCATGGTCAGACAGAGATTCCGAAATCAGATACTGGATTATAAGGCGTACCCAGGAGCAGATACAGACTCAGATCATAATATAGTATTGATGAAGTGTAGGCTGATGTTTAAGACATTAGTAAGAAAGAATCAATACGCAAAGAAGTGGGATACGGAAGTACAAATGAATGACGAGATGCGGTTGAAGTTCTCTAAGACTATAGATATCGCAATAAGGAATAGCTCAGTAGGCAGTACAGTTGAAGAGGAATGTACATATCTAAAAAGTGCCACCACAGAAGTTGGGAAGGAAAACCTTGGTACAGAGAAGGTAACTCCAAAGAAACCAGGGGTAACAAAAAAATACTTCAGTTGATCGGTGGAAGGAGAAAGTACAAAAATGTTCCGGGAAACTCAGGAATACAAAAACACAAGTTGCTGAGGAATGAAACAAATACGGCCGGCACTGTGACTGAGCGGTTCTAGGCACCTCAGTCCGGAACCATGCGGCTGCTACGGTCGCAGGTTCGAATCCTGTCTCGGACATGGATGTGTGTGACGTCCTTAGGTTAGTTAGGTTAAAGTAGTTCTAAGTCCAGTTGACTGATAACCTCAAATGTTAAGTCCCATAGCCATTTGAACCATTTTTGAAATAAATAGGAAGTGCAGGGAAGCTAAGACGAAATGGCTGCAGGAAAAATGTGAAGACATCGAAAAAGAAATGATTGTCGGAAGGACAGACTCAGCATACAGGAAAGTCAAAACATCCTTCGGTGACATTAAAAACAAGGGTGCTAACCTTAAGTGTGCAATGGGAATTCCACTGTTAAATGTAGAGGAGAGACCGAACAGGTGGAAATAATACATTGAAAGCCTCTGTGAGGGAGAAGATTTGTCTGATGTGATAGAAGAAGGAACTGGAATCGATTTAGAAGAGATAGGGGATTTAGTATTAGAATCAGAATTTAAAAGAGCTTTGGAGGACTTAAGATCAAATAAGACAGAAGGGGTATATAACATTCCATCAGAATTTGTAAAATAATTGGGGAAAGTGACAATAGAACGACTATTCACGTTGGTGTGTAGAGTGTATGAGTCTGGTGACATACCATCTTTCGGAAAACATCATCCACACAGTTCCGAAGACGGCTAGAGGTGACAAGTGCGAGAATAATCGCTTAACAGCTCATGCATCCAAGTTGCTTACGAGAATAATACACAGGAGAATGGAAAAGAAAATTGAATATGCGCTAGATGACGATCAGTTTCGCCTTAGTAAATTTAAAGGCACCAGAGAAGCAATTCTGTCGTTGCGGTTGATAATGGAAGCAAGACTAAAGAAAAATAAAGACACGTTCATAGGATTTGTCGACCTCGAAAAAAGTTCGACAATGTGAAATTGTGCAAGATCTTCGAAATTTTGAGAAAAGTACGGGAAAGCTATAAGGAGAGACGTGTCATACACAATATGTACAATAGCAAAGACAGAATAATAATGTTCTCGTATTACAAACGTTGCAAGATAAGGATGTAGCCTTTCACCCCTGCTGTTCAATCTGCACATCGAGGAAACAATGATGGAAACAAAAGAAAGAAGCAGGAGTGGAATTAAAATTGAAGGTGAAACGATATCAATGATACGATTCGCTAATGGACATTGCTGTCTTGAGTGAATGTGACGAAGAATTACATAATCTGCTGAACAGAATGAACAGTCTAATGAGTACAGAGTATGGGCTGAGAGTAAATTGTAGAAAGTGGAAGGTAATGAGAAGTAGTAGAAATGAGAACAGCGAGAAACTTAACATCAGGATTGATGGTCACAAAGTAGATGAAGTTAAGGAATTCGGCTACCTAGACAGTAAAATAATGAGTGACGGACGTGGCAAGGAGGAAATCAAAAACAGTCTAGCCATGGCAAAAAGGGCATTCCTTGCCAAGAGAAGTCTACTGATATCAAATATCAGCCTTAATTTGAGGAACAAAATTATGAGAGTGTACGTCTGGAGTACAGCATTGTATGGTAGTGAAACATGGACTGTGGGAAAACCGGAACAGAAGTGAATCCAAGCACTTGTGATGTGGCGTTACAGACGAATGTTGATAAGCAGGTGAACTGATAAGATAAGGAATGAGGAGGTTATGCGTAGAATCGGAGAGAAAAGGAATATGTCGAAAACACTGGTAAGGAGAAGGGACAGGGTGATAGGACATCTGCTAAGACATGAGGGAATGACTTCCATGGTACTAGAGGGAGCTGTAGAGGGCAAAAACTGTAGGGTAAGACAGAGATTGAAATACATCCAGCAAATAATTGAGGACCTAGGTTGCTACTCTGAAATAAAGAGGTTAGCACATTAGCACAGAAGGGGAATTCGTGGTGGGCCGCATCAAATCAGTCAGAAGACTGATGACAAAAAAAAAAAAAAAAATATCACTGTAGCTGCTGACATTAGCATTCAATAAGAAGTAATTGAGGGAGTCGATTGCTGGTTACGCTGCAGTGCCGTCTTGAAATAACCATCAGAACTCAGAAATGCAAATACAGAGAATCTTGCTTTTTGGAAATATGATTTGGTAAAGATTAATTTGAGAAGCGTGAGGATTTTTCATGTAATGTTTTCGCTGCATTGCTTGTTTTCGTGTAATTTGTCATCAGACTGAGAAAGAAAAATGCTTCTGCTACTACTCCTTGGCGCTACAGCCCTTATAGGGCCTTGGCCTCCCGAACAACCTCGGCTCGTTCTTCTCTGCTGGCTACCTTGGCTCTCCATCTTCTGACTCCCATCCTTTTCAAGTGCTTCTCCACGTTGTCTAGCCATCTGGTCCTTAGTCTGACCCTTATACGATGTCCACCGGGTTTTCCTTTGAAAACCTTCTTCATTGTGCTGCTCTCCACCATTCGTTCTACATGTCCCAACCAACGTAGTCTAGTACTCTTTATTTCAGTCACTATATCTAGTTTGTTGTACAACTCTTGCATCTCCTTATTATTTCTGATTCTCCAAAACCCTTATCATTTACTGGCCGGTAGATTTTCCTGTCTTCCTTTCCCATCTCAACAACAGCTCCTCATCGTTTTGTTTCATAGTGCAGGTCTCCGAACCATACATCACCACAGGTCTAACAACTGTACGATACACAGTCATCTTGAGATTCCTACTAAGGCTCCTTGCTTTAACACTTTAACCAGTACAAAGTATCTCCTGTTAGCAGCTGCTATCCTTGCATGTGTTTCTTCTCTCATATCATTATTCTTAGTTACCAGTAACCCAAGATGTTTAAAGCTTTCACAGCGCTCATATTCGGACAATTACATAGCAATTTTCTCTTTATTGGTTTGGTTCAATCAGTTAGACTTCCGAGATGAGATTATACAAAATTATCTGTTAACGTGGCTTGCATTCAGAGTTGTAGATTCAACACTCCCTTACCTTTACATTAACTATTATCATGGCAGAATCACATTTTTCTCTTTTATAATAAGAACCGATTTTTGTAAAGAGGATTGTAACAGTTAAGGTATGAGGTTCACAACATAGTTTTTAAATCAAATACCTTTCAATCGAATAGTAAGTCGAGTTTCTGCCACCGTCTCCTCACGAAAACTTTGTTCCGTCATTGTTTGTCGCCGCATTACACTGAGCGGCTCACAGTCATCGAAAGCAAACCATGGTGTGCCTAGCATAGCAGCTTTTCCTTGCATTACATTTGTGGAAAGATTTTTCTTTCCTTAAGCTAGTTTTCGTACCGAGTTTACGCGCGTGTTTCATTTAATGTCGGGTATTTTATTTAATTAGTTCGCGTTCGTAAAATTGTGGGTCATATTTACGGAAGTATTTTAGACATTTTGACATTTTAGACATTTCAAAATTCGATTTCTAATCTTGTGTAGTATTTATATATGTGTTGGAACTGCAAGTCACGCAGAATGACGTCACTAATTTCAACTGTTCACTCCACTGTGCAATACAGGATTTCAGAGGACACTTCCTCTGGGACACATTTGTACATTTTTTAAAAGTTAATTGTATCACTATTACACAGTCGCATATATTTGGCAACCCTTTTTATTAGACAGCGCCTATGTAATCACACCATTTTCATTGCTCAGTTTCGTATTCAACACATGCATACACGACAGTTTAAGAATTGGAAATCAGTTTAGATAACAACGACAACATTCAAGAACAACATACAAAGCAATAACAGTTACAAGGAGTCCGAAGTTTAAGAGACTGTTACAATTTTTTTTAAATATTTACAAGCCATACAGAGTTAAATAATTTACAGTACTTTTCTATGGCAACAAAACTAGAGCTAGTCAAGAAGATATTCCGCTAAAAGTGGTGTCCCGACAATCACGTCAGTCCGATATGTCAACCCTTTTCGTAGCGACGCATGTAAAAGACTATGCCGCAAGCAAAATGTCCAATAGTAAGCCGGAATACAAATATGGAACATATGGAACTTGCTAATGGTTATCACTGCAGTGGAGACCAAGACCGAGTTGCTGCTCCTTCGTTTTCGCATGTGTTTAGTGGAGATTAGATCTGAGAATCTTGCAGACAAAGGCAACTGATGAGCAACAGGAAAGTTCTAGTCGTTTGTGAATGTGCATTATTCTGCTGCATTACTTACTCTTCTAGAGGGAATAAAATAGCGTGTGATTACATACCTGGCGTGTGATTACATACCTAGCAGATGTGGCGGAGTGGGTAATCTCTTCCCTGCACAAACGTGGCCGCAGTGAAACGAACATGTAACGGATCACGGCTAATTCTGTCACGACAGAATGTAATTTGGATCAGGACGGTTTCCGGAACTATATCGTATATGACAGTCGTTTTTAGGAATGAACCTAGTATCGAATTTGAAGACAACAGGTAGTTATTCCATGTTATGACTACAGAAAAGGTTCACATGGATTTCGGTGACTGTAGGTACTCGCAGCAAAGATGTGCTTCACAGTGTTCTCTTTTTTAGAGAAGTGTTTGGACCACAACGGGATCACTCCCAATTTGTCGAGAGTTACGCGAGTATGTATAACGGTACCGTCCGACAGCTGTGTCACCATCAGCAGATAGGGCATGTGGTCAGCACGCAGCTCCCTCAGGCATTGGCAGTTTTCGTGACCGGAGCCGTTACTTCTCCATCAAGTAGCTCATCAGTAATTGACCTCATAAGAGCTGACTGCACCCCGCTTGCAAACGGTGCTCGGCAGACCCGGAGGGTCACCTATCCAAGTGCTAACCAAGCCCTACAGCGCCTAACTTCTGTGATGTGACCGGAACCGGGGTTACCACTGCAGTAAGAACGTTGGCTGCGTTTGTATAAGGAGTGATCAAAGTTTCTGTTCGAAGGCCGTACAGTTCAGCATCGGTCTGCCGATCAGACAAAGTCGCCGTTAACATTGAGGCAATCATTCCACCGACGTATCAGCTTTGGTAAGTCGCCGTGTCCTGCTGCGTGAAGAAGTCCGTAACTACCTGCTACACATCCTCGCCAGACGGGAATCATCGACCCTACAAGGCCTTTTTTAAGGCACTGTAGTCGCGATAATCGTATGGGAAGAGATCAGGACTATAGGGCGGGTGCTCACTTGTCTTGCACTTGAGTTGGCGTCAGTTCTCCATTACGACACTTGCGATACGGGAGCGTCTTGTATCGAACCACGACCAGCACGGTACTTGACGCACCATTTCGCAACAGTTGTTCTCGACAGAGACGCTGACCCACAAACATTCTTCATTCTAACGATGGTTGCCTACCTGTGTTTCTTCTTCTGCTGCTAAGAAAAGAATAACAACACGTTGATCCTGTTTGGACGCTTATCGTACTAACGTAGCCATAGTTCACGTTTCTGTATTTGCTGCACGCAATCTGAAAAACACGAAAGCCACAGTAATCAGCTGTCTGCACGTCGGTGCTTATCCATCCGCATCGGAGTCGCGCTACGTTGCTTGTATGCTGCAGCAACGCACCACTGCCAGTACCATGTCACAAAAAAGAGAGGGGATACTTTTAGAGATTCATCGAACTTCTACTGTTGAGATTTTCGTTTCTATTATGACAGGAGACCGCAGGTGTCTTGGGTTGGACAACCATCGAGCTTCTACTGTTGAGATTTTCGTTAATATTATGACAGAAGACCGCAGGTGTCTTGGGTAGGACAACTTCAAATGCAGCCCTTTGAACAATTATTCATCTGCAACGGCACCACAGGGACTTCGCGAAGAGTCGAGGCAGAAGGATTAATGACACGTCTTTTCACGAAAGTCTGTTTTGTTGTGAACAGATCACAGTCATTAACATCAGACTACGTCCTTGTGAGGGCGAACAGATGTACTACAAACAGTAGTTGTTTTTCCCTCCACAGGAAATTTGAAGCATGTAAATGCTCGGATAACTAGACGCACAGCTTACGGCATTGCCGGATAGCGAA
Source organism: Schistocerca serialis cubense (assembly GCF_023864345.2). Classification (NCBI taxonomy): domain Eukaryota; kingdom Metazoa; phylum Arthropoda; class Insecta; order Orthoptera; family Acrididae; genus Schistocerca; species Schistocerca serialis. The sequence goes on from NC_064643.1 coordinate 582,012,303, forward strand.
GTGAACCAGAAAGAAATCAAATCCTCCAGATTAGAGACCACTAACTACTGCTTAGTACAACTGGGCTGTTGATTGTGTGGAGATATTCTCGATTCTACCTTATTGTAGCTGCTTCTGGTTGTGCAAATATTAATCAAGTAAAACGTGGACCTAAAATTGATAATGACCGTGGAAAACGCTAGCAAATTTGGCAACAGATGTTGGAATGCTCGATTTTTTGTGATATCTCCTTTTCTTTCCTAGTAACGACTTATCTCAAGACAACGTCTGTGACTAAAACCTGGCATAAAAGACGTCTCTATTTTCAAATATTTATCTTTGTTGAACAAGAGTATCAGTATTCCACGTGAATGATCGGTATTTTAAGATTTCTCAACACAACTAATTACCATATTTTACAGTATCATCTGTCATTCAAGGTTCACAATAGCATTCTGTAACAACTGCAGATTTCTGAAACATGTTTAACACATTTTGTTCATCAAACTGAACGTTTAATGTTCCTTGCAAATATCCATTTACTTACAGCTCTTCATATTTACACACGATGAATAATTTCAGTTAATATCTACCTCTTAACTGTATGAAATAACAGACAGGGAAAATTAATTTGAATCAGTTTAAGGCGCCGCTCATAGAGGTGTCCAGCTCGGCTCTGCTTCGTCTCCGTCTCGCAAATAAAATACAGAAACACAGAAAATACGTATATCTACGTCTGTATTCCGCAAGCACCTTGTGGTGCGTTAAGCGTAGCGTGTTTCCTGTAAGACTCACTTTCTTCCTTCTCGTGTTCCAGGCCCGAATGGTGTGTAGAAAGAACGACTGTTAGTAAGTCTCCATATTAGCTACAATCTCTGATTTTCTCTTCATGACCTTTCCACGGGATATAAGTAGACGGAAACAACATAGTGATTGACTCTTATAGTAACTCGTTGAGCACCTCCGTGACCCATTAGCTCTTACAAAAGAATCCGTAACGAAATGGGCTGCTCTTCTTCGGATCGCCCGTATTTCCCCTTTTCTATTTGCCCCCTTTGGGGGAGGGGATTAGGCTTCCTGAGGTTCCTTCTAGTGAATCTCAGTCTCATTTCTGCCATTTCTACGATTGGTTTTGTTGTTTGATCAACTTTAAATGTCTGGAAGTGTTCGTACTGTGTTATGTAATGAAAGCAACTTATTTCAGTGATTAGTATGCAAACCTCTATCGATATAATAACGAATTTTTCAACCGACTTACGTTCGATACTTTATCTTTGTTTACTTCGAGGGTCATCGTCTATTCGCTGCACCAAGCATTGATCCTCCACTTCCCTACGATTTTCTAGCGTTGATACTTCTCTCTATTCAGCAGTATCACGCACGAACAGCTTCAAGGAAGTAGTCATCTTATGACACTGCCTAGAGCTCCCGATTACTTTTACGTCTGAAGATTTCTCTCCATTAAGAACGACATGCTCTGTTCTACTTTCCAGGAACCTTTCAACCCAATAACGAAATTGATCCAACGTTTCATACGCTCGTGTACATCAGCTAGCAGTGACAAACTGCATGGAATGCAGCGTCAACCTGGGCCTCGGGTTTCTGGTCCCCATGGTTTTGTAGATCAACGGAGCGAGCACCTATGTTGACTTCTAGGAAAGAGAATTTCGGTTTGCAGAAAGGTCATGACAAAAAGATTGTGCTCAAAAACCGTTTTACAACATTCTACAACATCCGGACGAAGTGGCCGAGCGGTTCTAGGTGCTACAGTCTGGAACCGCGCGACCCCTACGGTCGCAGGTTTGAATCCTGCTTCGGGCATGGATGTGTGTGATGTCCTTCGGTTTAACTAGTTCTAAGTTCTAGGGGACTGATGGAAATGGTTCAAATGGCTCTGAGCACTATGGGACCTGACTTCTGAGGTCATCAGTCCCCTCGAATTTAGAACTACGTAAACCTAACTAACCTAAGGACATCACACACATCCATGCTCGAGGCAAGATTCGAACCTGCGACCGTAGCGGTCGCGCGGTTCCAGACTGTAGCGCCTAGAACCGCTCGGCCACTCCGACCGGCGGGACTGATGACGTCAGAAGTTAAGTCCCATAGTGCTCAGAGCCATTTGAACATTCTACAACAGAACATCAGTCCGGAACCGCGCGACTGCTACGGTCGCAAGTTCGAATCCTGTCTCGGGCATGGATGTGTGTGATGTCCTTACGTTAGTTAGGTTTAAGTAGTTCGAAGTTCTAGGGGACTGATGCCCACAGATGTTAAGTCCCATAGTGCTCAGAGCCATTTGAACCAAACAACAGAACAGACCTCTGCGATACAGACTATAGCTGTCTGCTCCATTATACCGTAGTGCCTGCGTTGTGTCATGTATCCACAATGTCCTTCAGATATGCGTGTTTGTGTGAAGGACACTGCAGTACATACAACCAGGGGCAGCATTGCAACACAGTATTTCATGTCGAAAAACGGGGCCGCGACTTTAATCATACGTGTCCCCTACGAAATTCACAGTATCTGTGTGAGTAAAGGATGAGTACAAAACAGTGGCATATGAGAGTTTGTATCTGTTCGCGGAGTGTGCTCACAAAGCGGAGCGTAAAGCGGGAAATCCGGGTTCGAGACCGCTCCAGTACAAATTTTCATCGCCGCCAGTACATTGTGCAACTGGAGTTTCATCATATTCGCAAATGTGAATATGATTCTTATATAGCTATCTGTGTGTGTTCGACAACCCTTATTGACACTGGATACGAAATGTCACCAATAACTTGAAACACGTCGTTCCTCCAGAAACTAGAGTCGACTATGGAACGCAACAGATACGCTTGACAAGTTCTACTAGCTGCCTTTTGGCAACGAAGTGAAGGAACGTTAGAGTTTCGCATCCTGCCGTCAATTAGGCCGTTAAGGGCTAAGAAAAGACAGGCCAATAAAGTCATCCATGTACTTTCCAAAACAATCATCCTAGAATTCGCTTTAAGTGATTTAACGATACTGTGGAAGATCTGAATGTGGATGACCGGACGGGAATTTGACTGCCAGTAGAACCAAACGAGATTCCAGTCTGCTTACAACTGCATCAGCTTGATCGACCCATATCCAGGGTAACCCGACTGGCGTGAAAGGAAGGTCACCCACCAGCAGCTCTAAAATAATTGATGGTCATATATCGAACTGTCCAGCATTAACGAGTTCCGCACGGTAGGTCAAGATCTGAAGTAAAATATAGAAGATGTGATAACATTTCCGGAATGAATATTTCACTCTGCTGCGGAGTATGCTCTGTTATTGGTGGAGTTGCCAGCAGACTGAAACCGTGTACCCCACCGACACTCGAAGTTAGTACTTTGTCTGTCGAGGACACTTTTCTTACCGATTGAGATCTTCACCCACGATCCACGACACGACCTCAGAGTTTTAATTCCACTTGTACCTCTCCCGTTTTCCAAACTTAACAGAAATACTGTAAAGTGTTTAATAACGATTCCGCCAACAGTTGCAGTATTTATATTAGGCGACTAGTTTCGAATCTTATAGGTTCATTTTCAAGCCTGGCCTACTGAGGCTGAACTGACAGTGCCTGATCTTAATAAGAAGCGTCAAAGTGGCACCACATGATTTATAAATGTTAACAGATTAAATGACACAATCCACACATGCTTTTTACCCAGTCAAAATGAAAGGTTCGAAACTGGTCGCCTAATGTAAATACTGCAACTGTTGACAGAATCGTTAATAAACACTTCAAGGAATTTAATAAAGTTGCTGGTTCCCTAACAACATAACGTTGAAACTGTAGACTTTGCAGAAGTACTCCTGGGCACTTCGGGTGATCAGTATTCCTGCAACAAAGGATGCTTCAGGGAAATGGCTCAGCCACAGCCTTAAGGGATTTTTTACGGTATGGATGTTTCACACGGGTCTGTTTTTGGAACTTCCAAAGAGGTCACATTTGTGAACATCCCTAAACTCGAGGAAAGATATGAGAGGTAATACAAGAAGACGTAAGGCTGTTTGGAAGGTCGTCAGTCGTGACTGGATGACTCACTCGCTATAAGCATTTCCCACTAAAGGTAAAGTTCTTGGTTCGAGACCCGCCCCTTTACTCAGATGTAATCTGCGAGGAAGTTTGAGTGGTGATGATATCTGGTTGGGTGTACGGGTGGATCTCTGGAAGCCCCGCAGCTTTTGAGTCGCAGAGAAAAACTCCTCAGGACGTTGACGAAGAAACAGCCACATCTTTTGCGGAAGAAAATAGACGACTCTCATCTCCCCAACGCACATTTCGTTGAAAATGAGAGAAAAAGCCCGTCTTGTTAAAAACAGATTCATTTTAAAGGTGAATTAAATTCACAGCAATGGAAAAACCTTAATTAAAAGTTAGTCCGGCTCATTATCACTTTTTTTTTTTTTTTTTTTTTTGCCTGCGTCTTCCGCGGTCCTCCGAGCCGCGTTAGGAGGAGGGGAGCGCGGTGTGGGGAAGAGGGTGAGAAATGAGCGCTGCACGCCGTGAGAGCACCGGAAACGTCTGAAATGGAGCGTGGCACACTTATTTAACACCGCTCCTCTTAAATACTGCGCATGCCGACCAAGAAAAAGGGACGAGCGACGAGGTACGCGGAAAGACGGGCCGCGCTGTGGAGGGACGCACGTGGAAGCCTGGAATATAAATTACAAAGTAAATCCTTGGCCCTTGTTTGCCACTGGCGCGTCCTTTTGCAGCGTTTTATTCGTGCGTCCCCTTTTGCCCCGCCGTGTCCGTCTGGCTTGCAACTGGACTGGAAACAAAACACGCCACAGGCGGCGACCATTGTTCCGGCAAGGGCCAGAAAACAGCGGCACACACGACCGGCACACACGGCGCGCACCGCGTCCACACACACACACACACACACACACACTTCGAGGCCACGGTCAAGCGCGGTGGCTTTTGTCTGCGAAGGACGAGGGCTGGGATTCGAGAGAGACAGTCCAGCTTCCCACCTGCACGCCCATTCCAACGACATCGCATCCACCGATGTCGAGCTCGCATCGTGTCGCTATGTAGCCAATCCGAAATATCTCCTACGACATGTAGCAGTTTTCTTTCTTTTACCATTACCAAAGCAGAAAAAGTCTTATGTCCTGCTGGTCACTTTCAGAAGCTTCTTATCTTTGAACTGAACTGAGTACATGAGATACGTGACTCCAGTGACTTGCCTTGATAATTTGCTCCTTTCATATACAAAATTTTCTCACAAGACTAATTATTTACGCCGAAAACGGTTTAACTGAAATGTTCAAGAGTAGCAGGTGATTCTTTCATGCAAAAGAAGAGAAAAGGGCGCACGCACAAATGTTTAAATCAATCTAAAATCACGATTACACATGGTGTTTTCCAAGCATGACTGAGAAGTGTAAATGAAACCTCTCTTTTAGCCTGATCACGTGCTATGAGAAGGTTCAGTCTCATACAGGAAACCCGACGGCTATTTACAACAGTAAGAATTATAACAATGGCGTCGAACATAATCTTTAACTTTTTACTTTTTACTTTACTTTAACTTCTGGAAGATGTTATGATACTTCGTAGTTTTCCTTGCGTGAAATTATTAAATGAACTGTGGATGAAGCCCGACCAACAGGCATTACGTGCATTGATCAAAAATGATTGTGCATTGAGAATGGCTAGTTTCTAGCTGAACTCTAGCTCTGCCAATTATATTTCAAAAGGAAGACTGATAGCCGAAATATATTATTTACAAGTCAATATAACAGTCGCTGCGTGCAACAGCATTCTGAATGGAGGGTAACCTGATTACGGGAAATTGTTCGTTAATCAAGATGAAAATTTTGGAAGTTCATATTTGTAATTTTGTGTCACGCAGGTATACACCAAAGAATACAAGCACAGTGGGCAAGCTGTCAGTCATTCTCTAAAAGGAACACAATAAAACCAGGCAGTCATCGGACCTTCATCTCTAACTTACGTTGTAGAAGTGAACATGCACGTATTTACCAGTCGGTTTTGGGGAATTAGTGCCGTAATATGGGTCGACGTGACACAACGTCAGGAAGAAACTATCGTGTTGGGGCGTGCCCAAGACCATACAATAGAGGGATTTGCCCGTTTCGTTGGTATATCAACTTGGACAGTCCAAGATCTGTACAAGAAATCGTATACCACTAGTAAACCCCTATGGTGCTGTGCGGACTGTGATCGTAAACAGATGGAAATCGACTCGGGCAAGGAACATGAGTCACGCTTGGTCAGTGACAACCGGTTTCAAACCCCGACGGTAACTGTTGCTAACACTGAGTGAAGGTGTGATACTTACTCAATCCTGGCTGGACGAACACTCAGGTACCGTATTCCACGAGGCTGTCCCGCTCCAACACCAAATCTTAATTCTGTAGAAAATATCTGGACTCTTCGCAACAGAATATGAAACGTAATCAGCCAGCATCTTCACAGTTTAGTATATCTACAGAATTTAATCATCAACAGCGGCTTCAACTGGATATAGCATACAGTGGTGCACTTGGATGAGAGATCAAATTTTCATGCCCAAAGAAATGCACCATCTTCGAAAAGTTATGAACAAAAGTTGACACTGCACAATGAAACTTCGGTCTACTTAAAAAAATATCTCATTTCAATCATAGTTAAATATAAAAATGACGCAGTCGATGTACTTCGAAAAATAGTGTTATGTCCAGAGATATTTGACTCCGAATTGCATACGCCACACACACACACACATACACACACACACACACACACACACACACACACACACACAACTGTATTTGTGATGGTTACTAAGAGCCTAGTAGCCCCCTGGATGAAGTGGTAAAGTCTTTGCTTAGCAATGAAAATTTTCTCGCAGCCGGGTTCGGACCCAACCAGCGCTAAAATTTTCAATAAAAATCACCAGCAGTGGCGGCCGAAGACTTACGGCATAAGAAGTCATCCTTCATTCAGCCAACGGCTTGTCAAAGCGGGCGGAGGAGTGAACAGGGCTTCGGGGCAGTCCCTGCCGGGGGGGTTGGAAACTGCCCCACAAGGCGGAAGAATCAGCGATGATTAACGGCATAACAATGCAGAAGGCACTAGAGAACACTGGATTAAAGACACATAATGTGTATACACACGACACGTGGCCTTTAATTGAAAAGTGTCATGTTGATCTCTTCATTGGCAAAAGTTTCCGGACCAGTCACCCGCTCGGACCTCTGTGAGCGTACTGCCAATGGCAGGTGACTAAGAAATAGATTAAATAGCCAACGAAAGGATAACGTTCGACGAGTCTGGGCGTGGAATGACAAGAGGTTGAAGTTGGTAGGAATTCTAAAAGATCTGAGAAGGGAGGTGTTAAGGCTCAACCTCGATATATGGGTGGGAGGTTTGTCAGAGAAGTGGAATAGAAAGAAGGATTTCTGATCAGGCGAGTACAGGATAATATCAACAGCGGCAGAAAATGTTATAACTAATGTAGGATTCTTTATGAATAGGAAGGTAGGGCAGAGAGTGTGTTAATGTGAACAGATCAGTGATAGGGTGATAGTCATCAGAATCTACAGCAAACCACACCGACAACAATATTTCAGGTATACATGCCGATGCCGCAGGACAAAGATGAAGAGAGAGAGAGAGAGAGACCACGAGGACAATGAGCGGGTAATTAAGTAAGTAAGTGGAGATCAAAATCTAATTATCATGGAGGATTGGGGTGCAGTAGTAGGACAACAAGCAGAAGAAAGGGTTACAGGAGAATATGCTCGTAATACTAGGAATGAGAGAAGAGAAAGATTGAGTTCTGCAATAAATTTCAGCTAATAAAAGCGAATACTCTGTTCAAATATCCCAAGAGGAGGAGATACACTTGGAAAAGCGAGGGAGATACGGCAGGATTTCAGTTAGATTACCTCACGGTCTGACAGAGATTTCGAAATCAGATACTGAATTTTAAAACGTACGCAAAAGCTGATGCAGGCTCAGATCACAATGTAGTAGTGATGAAGATTAGACTGAAGTTTAAGAGACTAGTCAGGAAGAATCAATGCGCTAAGAAGTAAACACAGAAGTACTAAGGAACGAAGAGGTACGCTTTTCTCTAAACCTATACATACTGCGATAAGGAATAACTCAATAGACAGTTCAATTGGAGAGGAGTGGGCTTCTCTAAGAAGAACAACTGTAACACTTACATCGATTAGGAGTAGGTTTATTTTATGTAACTGTGTATCTGCAATTTACGAAGTGTGTATTCTGCGGTGTTTAAACTCATTAACGTATGGCAAGAAAACTAGAATTTCGTAATGTATATAGGAAAAAGCACAAGTATATGTTGAAATTTTAAATTATTAAAATATGAATATGTTCATAAAAAAAGAGTGCATTTGTTAAAAGGTGGTTCATGCTTATTGCACTTGTATTTGTAACATGTAAACGCTGTAGGGAAGTCCCTCAGCTACGAAAGTGGCATGGCGCGATGCAAAACGTGGGTTTGGCGGTCGAACTGAGCGGCTCCTTTGTGTGAACGGCACGCAGTATGTGGCTAGCCTTAGCACGTACACATCGCCGGTGCTAAGAGAGGCAACTGGAGGCTGCATTAGAAGGAATTTGCCTCGGATGTGGATCTGGCTATAATTTGGTATTCACGGAATAATAGAATGGCTCTAATATATTGAAAATCCGACGCCAAGAAGAGAATTTATAGAGCATTCGCACATCAAGAGCCGTGGGTACAGTTATCCATCATTTCGCCTGCCACCAATCTTCGCCACTGCTTCACACACTTCATACATTCAGTTAGGTAATGTATATGGGCATGGACCAGTTAATTTGTATAATAATTACATAAAACATAAATTCGTGTCTGAAACCATATTTTCAATCCTGATTACCATCCTACCCAGGGTCCTCACCTAAGTGCTACTAAAACCGAGTATCCTGACTTAATGGAACAATTCTTGCATTTATATGTTTAAAAGCCATTTTTTTTTTGGTCTGAAGTAGAAGGAATAGTAAAAGCTAAAGTAAGCTTAACATCTGGATGCTTTGTTAATGAACTACTCCAAGTGAAATTGTTAAGGTAGTAAGTTTGCGCAAAAAAATTCAAAGATCAATTAATACCAACGTGAAGTTGGGTAGGCTTTTGCTAAAATATCCTTAGTGTATTATAAAATATAGTTTTGTAGGATTACAGTGCTAGATTGTTTAAATATTATTCCAAAGAATACCTGCTTCACAAGTAATTAAAGTTCAAGTATATATAAGTCTTTAATGAACAGATTTACGATAGTATTTTCAGAAGAAAAATTATGCACGCTTTAAAGAAGGTGTATTTTTGGTACCCATCATGAAAGATTCCTTTTCCGAAGTTAATTAGTTCGAGTGTAGTATTGTTTTGCAAAGTACATTAAGTGAATGGTTAGCTTTTAGGGTTAGTCTTTATTATTGTAATAATCAAAGAGCGTTGATTGGTGAAACTATACTAGTTCATGTGTCCCCATCATGTTCTCCACCCATTAAGAAAAAATTGCACTATAATTGTTGCTAAAGAAAACTTCTACATGTAGAGGAGCTTAAACAGTGTATTTATGATGTTATTCATCTTTATTTGTGTTTTTCATGTCAGTCAAGATAGAAGACCCTCATGCACCAATTTAGTTCTGCACTTAATGCAGTGACAGTTCAGTCTTTGATTAACTAATGCTCATTACTATTAGCTAAGTGTAAACTTGCTCCCAATCATTTACTGATGTGTATGTTACGGGTAGCTGCTGCTACAAACCGTGCAGAGTGCACTGTGCCAGTTTATATCCAGTTCGCTATTCAAATGAAATCTCAACGAAAGTAACTTCATTAACCAATATTCAATTTTCTTAAATATATATTTCCAAATTAAAGTGCCTAATGGAGCTGGCGACCGTTCATTTTTTTTACTCATTTATAATTTTTCCACTTTCGTTGGCTACCAAGATTAAATCCCGTTTGGTTTTTGTGTTATTTCATCAAATTCGACCTTATAGTCCGATACCCTCGTCCATTAGACAGACGCGTGGTCGAACTTCGAAACCCTCTCAGAGGGTAACATTACATGTTTCACGGCACGTTAGTGTTATACAACCAGAGAATTCTGGATGAAACCATAGGTACAAAGAAGTTAACTATGAAGAAAACACGTGTAAACGAAGAAACACTTCAACTGATAGATGAATTTAGGATGTGTTAGATGAAGATCAGTTTGGCTTTGGAAAGGGTAAAGGCACAAGAGGCAATTCTGACGTTGCGGCGGATAGTGGAAGCAAGACTAAAGAAAAGTCAAAACACGTTCATAGGACTTGTCGACCTGGAAAAAAGAGTTCAACAATGTAAGATGGTGCAAGATGTTCGAAATTTAGAGATAAAAAGAAGTAAGCTATACGGAAAGGAAGGTAATATACAATATGTACAAGAACCAAGATGGAAATAAGAGTGGAAACCAAGTACGAAGTACTCATATTAAAAGGGTGTAAGACAAGAATGTAGTCTTTAACCCTTCCTGTTCAAACTGTGTATTGAAGAAGCAATGATGATGGGAATGAAAGAAAGTTTCAAGAGCGACATAAAAATTCAAGGTGAACGGATATCTATGATAATATTTGCTGATGACATTATTATCCTCAGTGAAAGTGAAAAGAATTACAGGATCTGCTGAATGGAATGAACAATATAATGAGTACAAAATATGGACTGAGAGTAAATCAAAGAAAAACGAAAGCAATAAGAAGTAGCAGGATTGTGAACAGTGAAAAATTAAATATCAGGATTGGTGATCAGGAAGTAGATGAAGTTAAGGAATTCGGTTCAAGTCGTCACAAGAGAAAAGTGTGTATTAGTTTTATAATATGTAATTTTTTCTGGGGCAATTTGTTGCTTTTGTTTGCTGTAATATGAGAATATTTGGCGATTTATGAGGCAGTGGTTATTTGTCACCAAGAGAGGGAACGAAAACGCTGCCGGAATAATCGGTGCAATAATTCAAAGTTTTACATTGTGGCTCTAACTATGTAGTGTTACTTCCTACGTGCAGCTTAGGTGTGTCAAAAACCAAGAGCTGTCGAAAATAAAGTAAAAGACTCAATTGCAGTCGAGTATGAGAACATTCGATCAGTTGAAAGATGTCCTAAGAAAGTTTGTTTTGTAGTTTTGGAAACAGTTTACATAATTACTGCTTGTGATTTCGCAGTTTGGATTGGATCTTGTGAATAGATAACGGGGGATCATATCCGATACCGCAGGAGAACTGAAACTTTAGACCAAACTGTGGAGACGGGTATTACATCTGCGTAACAAAGTGTAGCGTGCAGTGCCCAGCTGTGAGGCCTGTGTTATGACAGAGGCATCGGGCAACTGCTCTCAGGTTTACCTGGATTATTACGTGTGTCTTCAACAGTGAAACAAAAAAATTTTACCGGAAAATTGTAGCACAGAGATGCAGTGTAGGCTTATCTGGTCCCTCTGCTCCCTGTTTCAGAGACTAAGATTCCTTGATTATGTGGGCATCTCAGAACTTGAATTCCTCAACGATCGTATTCATTGGCGAAAAGGGAGTCCGAGAAACACCAATCTGAGTCAACAACTACACAGAACTTCTTCACAAATAAACGTAACTCAATTTTGGGCTCAGGAACTTGGGAAAGCGGCTAATCGATGAAATGTAACAGTACTGAACCAACACCCGTTACTTTGATATTATCTTATTAGGCAACCTGTTTCGAAGTTCCAGTCACGCGACGGGCCTGAAGATGATATGACTGGAACGTCGAAACTGGATACCTAATAAAACAATATCTAAACAACGGCTGTTGGTACAGTACTATTACGTTTCTTCACTAATCCCAAAAAAATGCATTTTCGCTCGCTGTCTCAGGGCGCAGCTGTAATATTCAACTGCAGTGGCCTGTCACTGATGCTGCAATATCAGAGACGTTGTCACCGTAGTTGACAGTCATCCTGTAAACTGATCATCAACTTCCCACCCAATAGTATGCAGTCAACTAATAACCTTGGCCCCCACCCCCACCCAACAGTGAGAGCGAGCGTGTGTATGTGTGTGTGTGTGTGTGTGTGTGTGTGTGTGTGTGTGTGTGTGTGTGTACGCAATTCAGAGGCAAATGTCTTTGAATATAAGGCTATTTTACGCAAAATAAGTTGGTTGGATCATTTTAATATTACAGTGATTAAGTATGGAGGTATCTGTTTGTAAGCAATCAAATGCAAACATCTCATACCATTGGACTATCTTACGTGGGAGAATATTTAAGTGAAATTTACGTAATTTTTTCGGAAATGCTACATATCTTTCAACTTGGCGACATTTTTACGCAGTTAAAGCAACTGATTGCATCATATTAATATAACGCTATTTGATTACAGAGGTATCTATGCCATGCAGTTCATAAGTAAATACCATAAGTTGTTTAAGGTATGTGTATTGAATGCTTCGTTTTAATAATACACTGATGAAATACACTTGTAAGTGGGAGTGATTCAAAGTTCAATGTCGTTGAACATAACGTTATTTTGTACAAATATCTTTGATTTAGTCGCCTATTCCATTGAAAGTTATCTATTTTTTCAGAAATAACACGTATCTTTGAAGATGGCACGAATTCGGATGAATCTGTGAGATTTTACAGTTACATTTGATTAGACACCTCATTTTAATACTACACTGTGACTGGCTGGAGAAGGGGAAGAGGAAGGAGGGGAGGAGGAAGAGAGAGGAGAAGGGTGGGGGTGAAGGAAGAAGGGAAAGAGGGACGGCTAGGTGGAGGTGGAAGTGGAAAAGGTGTAGCTTATCACGTGACATCGTCGATAATGATGAAGATGTCATTGATAAGTGTAATGACGTCACTGGTAACGAGCGCTGGCCTTGTGGCTTCATGGGTGGAGGGCGTATGATGTGCACATGGTTTCCTTCGTGATCTTCAGAAGACATTTGAAAGTGGAAGTGTTATGTTTGATACCTTCATATACTACTACATCCATTATCTTCTGGGATGTTTCGAAACAACATAAACTCCACTGCAGATTAATAACGGAAATCACAGTGTAAGGGTTATGGGTACGCCAATCTCTTGCTAGTCACTCAAGGTACGCAAGAGAAATAAGGCTGTGACGGGGGTAGTGGGTCATTCCTGGATAGCTCAGTCACTTTGGTAGGTTGATAGCACTTTTCTCCTGTGGTTTCCAAGGTAAATTAAGGTTGTCGACTGTAGTGTAACCGAGATATGAAGAGCGCCGCAAGGCCGTAGGATGTTTAGTTAGTAGGGAATCCAGTAAATGGTATCTAATGAAAGGCAGTATTGTTTAAAAAGAATATGAGGCTGGACATGATAGGCGCATTGGATTGTGATCCATTTACTTTTTATACTTCTTTCATCACTGGAGGTTTCACGTTGAGCGGGGCGAATAGTGTCTACGTTTAGAAATTTATTTTACAAGCAACACACGGCAGTCTCCCAGAAGATTGTGCGTTATTGGAAATTTTGCAGATGACGTATTAAAAATGTCCTCTGAATTTATCTGCCTCTCCTGGACACATTTTATTCGCTTAGTTGATCGGTTCATGATTCACTGATGGTTGCGTAAACTCTGTTCGTTCTTCGTAAGCTAAACAACGACACTCATCTGTTACATGACGAAGTCCTTATGCGAATATAGAATCTTCCTGCTAACAACGTATGCTCCACAGAAGTAAGGGAGAGTTTATGCAACACCTTCTCAGGTTTCCCTTGAAGATTATTTGTAACCTTGTCATTCCGAAGCATGTATGTCAGCCAGTCTTTTCTCTTGGGTCACTGTGATTAGAATTTTATGATTAGCAATAGAGTCTGTGAGGTGTTTCAGCTTTCCAACCTTAAGAATGTAAAGGAGTTTCAGTGATTGTGGTGTATCTAGGACCCTCAAATACAACAAACATGTTGTTTCAGTCTCTTCAGAGGTGTCAGTTACGATTATAAACATAGACTTGTACTCTGCTGCTTTGCACACTGCAGAAAATACACAAGTTTAAATGACGTCGGTACTTTTGACAACATCGAGGTGCTGATACCATTATCCGGTATAAAAAGACCTCGATTACAGACTATCATAGGCATGTAGGATACTGTTGTCAATTCGCGATCAAATACGTTAAATCATCGTGTCTCCCCTATAATGTGCAAAGCTTCCCTCGGCTGGACAGAGTGTGACAGCACTGCCGCAAGTCAATTTTTATTTACATTTAATTCATTGTTTAACCTTTTTTCCTAAGTGACTACTGTCTACTCTGCGAACTCACCTCTCAGCCATGTGAATTCCAGCGATGATGCAATGTGTAAATGCAGGCTACGTCACGAAGTGGGACGAGTTCTCATGCAGAACGTATAAGTATTTAACGGGGTGCGATTGCTGGTTGGGGATATAGCGGCAGGTCTGAAATATTTACCGATTCATCGCTGTCCAGTGGCACCGACGTTACCAATCGATACGTGTCAGCTGATTTGCCATGCCGTCTGGACTACCCACGCGTTGGAAATACATTATCCATTACTAAAGCGGTCGTTGGCCGAGGAAGATATTCAGTATATAGCTACAAAAGTGATTCTCTACCATATGACAAACATAGGTAGCAAAGACTGATATCAAATCGTTTCTGTCGACAATTCCTCTTCTACAAAGATATATTTAATGACACACTTGTGGCAGATGCTAAATAGAAAATAGCGATATTTACTTTGTTGTGAGACTTTAATGTGTTTCACTAGTAATACGAGCAGTGCCAAACACAGATATGCTAATTTTAGTTAAGTTCTAATCCGTAATGGCAATGCACACAATGCACGCAAACTAATCTTCTACTTGTAATTTGCAAAGTAACAGAATGCGCATCCACACGACAAGAAATTATGCAAATAACATATAAAACAAAGAATGAAGAAAGAAACTGGGAAATATTACATACTTTTCTGAAAAAAAAGAGATGCGTCATAATCTGGGCAAATAAAAATTAGGGCACTAGAAGTAACTTTTTACATCCCGGAACAACTACTACAGCGAAATACGACAGTAAACCGCTTCGAACGTTTCAGGTGACTCACAATGTACCACTGTACATATCTCCTTTGATGGGTCTATCGGGGCTTTCAGTTCTCTGACGCATTTATAGTGCTGAACCGAGAGTCACTGAGCATTTGTTTGTATTTACTCTGTAAAGTACGTGACCTTTAATGTTTTGTATTACTGTAAATTAGCGATGTAAAAATGTTTTTTCCTTACTGAAAACAGAAATCACCTCTATCAGTGGGACAAGCCCATACTAACGTGACTTAACACTCCACCTTAATGAAAATATCCTCGAAATGAGTCCACAGGATTAGTTAAGAAATCGCACATTGGAATTTCTTTGAAATCCTGCTTTGCAACTTATACACTCGTTCTGAGACGAGACTTAACTTTCTTCCATTTGATTCATCAGTCTTCAGACTGGACCGAGCGAGTTGGCGCAGTGGTGAGCACACTGGACTCGCATTCGTGACGATGACGGTTTTCTGTGGTTTCCCTAAATCGCTCCAGGCAAATGCCGCAATGGTTCCTTTGAAAGGGCACGAACGACTTCCTTCCCTAATCTGATGAGACCAATGACCTCGCTGTTTGGCCTCTTCCGTCAAACAACCCAACCCAACCAATCTTCTGACTGGTTTGATGTGGCGAATTCCTCTCCAGCGCTAACCTCTTGCTGCCTATGGAGCATGATAACTTACTTTATCTATTTCGTGGTCACCAGTTCTGATGTCAAATTTCTCGTTGTTGTCATTTCTGCTACTTCTCATTCCTCTATCTTCGATTTACAATCAGTTCATATTCTGTCTACATTACATTCAACACATTCTGTAATCCTTCTTTACTTTCACTCAGGACAGCAATGCCATCTGTGAGTCGTATCACTGATATCCTTTAAACCTGAAGTTTAATCGCACTCTTGAACCTTTCTTTATTTCCGCCATTGCTTCTTCGATGCATAGATTGAAAAGTAGGTACGAAAGACTACCCCCCTGACTTACACCTATTTTTTATCTGAGCATTTCGTTCTTGGTCTTCCAGTCTTATTGTTACTTTTCGGTTCTTGTACATACTATATGTTATCTGTCTTTCCCCATAGCTTCTTCTGGTCGTACCGTTCCCTCTTGCTTTTTGTGCAGATAATGTATTACCTGTCTTTCCCTATAGCTTATCCCTATTTTTCTTAGAATTTAGAACATCTTGCACCGTCGAACGCTTTTTCTAGGACGTATGTTAATTTTTACGCAGTCTCGCTTCCATTATCAGCCACAACGTCAGAATCGCCTCTCTGGTGCCTTTAACCTTCCTGAAGCCAAACTGATCGTCATCTAACGGACCCTCAATTTTCATTTCCATTCTTCTGCATATTGTTGTCAACAACTAGAATGCGTGAGCCGGTAGGCAGATTGTGCGACAATTCTGTCACTTGTCGGCTCTTGCTATCTTCGGAATTGCGTGGATGATGTTTTAATGAATGTATGTTGGTATGTCGTCAATTTCATACATTCTACACGCCAACATTAATATATGTTTTGTTGTCACTTCCTCCTATTATTTTTTTGATTCTGATGGAATGTTATCTATTTCTACTGCCGAATTTGATCTTATGTCCTCCAAAACTCTTTAATATTGTAATATTGAATCCCCTGTCTCTTAGTTGTCAACTACTGTTTCTTCTCTCGTCATCGGGGACGTCTTCCCCCTCGTATAGGCCTTCAGTGTGCTCTTTCCACCCATTTGTTCTCTCCTCTGCATTTAACAACGAAAGCTCCATTGCACTCTCATTGTTACTATTTACCTTACAAGTTGAATTTTAAGACTTGAAATTCATTCAGCATCATATGGCGCTAAGAGCAAAGTAAGTGCAACCGTAACAACGGCGGGTGTGAAGTGCTGAATGTTGTAGTCGACTACGAAATTCTGTTAGTAACAATTCTGATAAATTCACTTTAATTCTTCCCATAAACACTGATAACTGTTATGTATATTAGTAATCTCAACGTACATAGTCAGTGGCTGAATGTTTACAATCAAATATATTGCCATGGAATACTACAGACAGGAAAGGAACAGCATCATAGACTGAGGAATTGTTGAAACCACTACAAGTCTGTGAAAAAAATAATAAACATCGAACTACTCAGAAAAGGAGGAGGAAGCTAGAACGTCGCCGTTGGCCTGTATTCAGTTTGATCAGCCAACAGTTATGTAAATTTCGTGGTAAGTACGTAGCACATCGTCGCCATCTAATCACAGAAACCAGCCTCGATAATTTGGTAAAATTGTGAGTTTAATTTCTCCTTTTTTTTATTCTTTTGAGTCGTCAGTCTTCTGACTGGTTTGATGGGACCCGGACTGCGTGTTGTGTGATGTCCTTAGGTTAGTTAGGTTGAAGTAGATCTAATTTCTAGGGGACTGATGACCTCAGATGTTAAGTCCCATAGCGCTCACAGCCATTTGAGCCATATGTTCCGGTTTCCCCACAGTCCATGTTCCACCACCATACAAATCTGTGTTCCAAACATACATTCTCAGAAATGTCTTCCTCAAATTAAGGTCTGTGTTTGATACTAGTATACTTCTGTACACCAGTAATACCATCTTTGCCAGTGCTAGAGCTAGTCAGCTTGTAATGCCCTCCTTGCACCGTCGGTCATTGGTTATTTTGCTGCCTCTTAGCTTCATCTACTTCGTTAACATCAATGTTGTTGTTAAGCTTGCCGCTGTTCTCATTTCTGCTACTTCTCATTATTTTCGTCTTTCTTCGATTTACTCTCAGTCCATATTCTATACTCATTAGACTGTTCATTCCATCCGGCATATGATGTAAGCCTTCCCCACTTTCACTCAGTATAGCAACGTCATCAGCGAATCGTATGGTTGATATCCTTTCGCCTTGGTTTTAATTCCTTTCCTGACACTTTCTTTTTTTTTTCCTATCACTACTTCTTCGATATATAGATCGGACAGTAGGGTTGAAAGACTGCATCGCTGTCTTCCATCCTTTTTAATCTGAGCACTTCGTTCTTGGTCGTCCAGTCTTGTTATTTCCTCTCGGCTCTTGTACCTATTGTACATTACCCGTCTCTACTTATAGCTTACCCATATTTTAGTCGCCCACTGTGACGTCGACTGACCAGCAATGCCATACGATAATTTCATTTCATTTCACGCCTATTTTTCTCAGAATTTTGTCCTTCATTTTACATTGTCGAACGCTTTTTCCAAGTCGACAAATACTAAGAAAATGTTTTGATTCTTCTTTAATCTTCCTTCCACTATCAACCGCAACGGCGGAATTGTCTCTCTTTTCTTTACCTTTCCTAAGGCCAAACTGATCGTTATCTAACACATCCTCAGTCTTGTATATACTATCCTTGTCGGCAACCTGGATGCATGATCTGTTAAGCTGATTGAGCAATATTTCTCGCACCTGTAGGCTCTTGCAATCTTCGGAATCGTATGGATGATTTTTTCGCGAAAGTCAGGTGGAGTATCATCAGACTCACATTTTCAACACACCAACGTTTATAGTCGTTTTGGTCACACTTTCCCCAGTAAATTTAGAAACTCCGATGGAATGTTGTCTATCCCCTTCTGCCTTATTTGTTTGTAAGTCTTCCAGAGCTCTTTTAAATTCTAATACTGGATCCCCTATCTCTTCCATATCGACTCCTATTTCTTTTTATACCACGTAAGCAGACAAATCCTTCCCCCAGAGAGACCTTCAATGTATTCTTTCCTTTTAACGGCTCTCTCCTCTGAATTTAGCAGTGGAATTCCCATTGCTCTCTTAATGTTACTGCCCTTGTTTTTAGTTTCAGCGAAATGTGTTTCGAATTTTCTATATTCTGAGTCAGTCCTTCCAACTATCATTTCGTTTTCAATTTCTTCACTTTTTTCATGCAGCCATTTCGCCTTAGCTTCCCTTGCACTGCCTGTTTACTTCATTCCTCATGACTTGTATTTCTACATTCCAGAGTTTCCTTGAACATTTCTGCACTTCCTTCTTTCTTCGATCAACTGAAGTATTTCTTCTGTTACGCATGGTTTCTTTGTAATTACTTTCTTTGTACCAACGTTTTTCGTTCCAAATTCAGTGATTGCCCTTTCTGGAGGCTCCCAGTCTTCCTCATCTGAACTGAGATATTACTTATCGCGGTAACTGTAGTCTCAGAGAACTTCAAGTGAATCTCTTCATTCCTTAGTACTTCCGTATTTCACTTCTTTGATTCTTCGTGACTAGTCTCTTGAGCTTCAACCTGCTCGTCAACACTAGCAAATTGTGATCCAAGTCTGTATCTGCTCCTGCCTATGCCTTCTACTCTAGTATCTGATTTCGGAATCTCTGCCTGACCGTGATTTAATCTAACTGAAATCTTCCAGTATATCCGAACTTTTCAAGTATCCCTCCTCCTATTGTGTCGAACAGAAACAGATCACCGCAAGTATGAAGCATATTGGCACCACAAAACACCTTGTTAATGCTTCCTGAAAAGCAGCACGAATATAGATTGACTGGTTGCAACACAATACGTAAGATAGTCCCGGCATTTAGATTCTCGTCCGCTCAGACGTAAATTAAACTGAAGCCCGTTTCATAGTATGCACACTTAAATGTTTATTACCAAAGTCAAGAAGTGCAGCGCTGTCAGCAGCGAATAGTCCCAGATGAAGAGGTAGTCAGACCATCCTCTTGGTGACGTTGAGCCAGGAGAGTTCGTTGTGGGCTAAGCGGAAGCTGACGTCACGACACTCGTCAATCTTACCGAAATAACGATATCGGCTGCGCGCGTGGCTCAGGCTCCACGATTGTCGTCCTTTGATAGGACTGGCAGTAAAGCGTGTAAACCACTGTTTATCTGTAAACATCAGTCTGCTAAAGTGGTAGGAGCAGTGATGTAAACAGAGAGATTCAGGTGCCCCTTCTGCTGTCGTTTTAAGCAGCTCGTAGTGTTTTGCTGGCCTCCATCAAACACGTGCTAGATTTTCATATTCTCTGGCTCGCTAGGCCCGAGCTATTAGTCCTACAGAGAAAATGAGCAGGGGCTTTCTATGGGAAATTTAATTTTGTTGAGTTCTGTACTGGGATACGTTTTCGCTGATGGCCAAAGTTTTCGAGTTATCCAGAAAAACGTAGAAAAGTGATCTTTAAAAGCATCTTCACGAAACAATTATCCTCACCAGTCGGTGTTTCTAGAATACTTTTCGTGGTGCTCCCTCTTGCCACTGTACAACACGAAGTATTCCTGATATTCGACGTCTTTTGTTCTCTACTGAGTGGGCTATAACGCCAAGAGCATAGTTGGCTACTTCGTTAACACTAATTTAAACGTGCTCCTGAGGACAATGAACAAAAAAGCGAGTTCTATGAAAGTTACGGTAAAACTAATTACGTTGAAAATTCGATCCATACTTAACCCTTACAAACACAGTACTTTCGTAGTCAAGGGGCCTGACGATTTGAACACTGCAGTTGTTTATTTTATGCTGTTAAGGTTAACAATATTGTTATGTAAAATTTACGCCTCAGTTTCATAATCTGCAAGTGCTCAGCTAAGCCGGTGGCGCTCTTAGGTCAGTCGACGAAGACCAAGAAAGGTTGAAAGTGGGAAACAATTCGTGCAGTTGCAAATGTTTGTAGAGTTGTAGGAGGAAGCGCCACCAACAACATACTAGGAACGCTGACCGGTGGCTGCTGAGTGTGGGAGTGAGGGTGCGTTTGAAGGTCTCTTTTGTGCGTTTTTCTTGAATAACTTGAAAGCTATGGCCTGCAGCAAAAACGTATACACGTACAAGATTTAACTACACTATATTCCCTACAAAAAATTCGTGTTCATTTTTTACGAATGACTAACAGCATGTCTGTAGCGAGGGAGAGAATATGGGAGAGAATATGAAAATGTCGCGCGTGAATTTTGAAGGCCAGCTCTTACACTGCTGCTTCCATTAAACGACAGTGGTCGGGGCAATTTAATCACCCTGAATATAGGATGGTTTCGTGGTGATATTAGACTTTCAGGGTGACGGAAACAGGTAAATCTATCAATTTAAGGTAAGTGGACCTGGTACGGAAACGACCGAATCGAATGGATGTAGTATAGACCAAAGAAAGAAAAAAATCAGTAAATATGAGTTCTAAGGCGCATAACTTAAGAGTTAGGAGCACTTCTTTATCTCCGCTACAGAGAAACACTTCTCTTCTACACACTATATAGAAAGTAACACTACCTCACAAAGAACTACCAGGAAAACCAATACTGTTTGGGTGTTCAGGGCCATATTCTACGGCGAAACAGCCGATAAGCGTCTTAAGGAACCGCCATCGAGGTAGTGACTGAGCTGCCAGGACGACATGTGTATGATTGCGTTCTCACGTTTGAAATTATCAGGATGTGAAGATCCATCGCTCTACTGAATGTTTACTATTTTAGCTACAGCTTTACTAGGTATAATATACTGGCAGGGTAGCCAAATGAAAGTTATGTGTCGTTTTTTAACGTACAACAGTACTGTAACTGAATTCTCCTTTATGTGAATCATCCGTGCAGTGCACATTTGAATGCAATCTATATTACATGCAATCTTCAGGAATACATATTGGAAAGCATACCAAAAAAAAACGTAATTGAGTGCGAATTGTAAGCTTTCAGGATTTGAAGGGACTACTTCAGGCTGAATCTAGGGATCCATTTCCTCTCGACTCACCTGGCGGGGCTGTAAATTACAAGTGATCAAAATACGTTGCTACATGCCTTCTAGAGTAAGACGGCTAGGGTAGAAACTTAAGAGCAGTGCCACTCGCATGGCACTGTCTGCTGTGGGCGTATAAAAACATTGGTAAAATAATAACCGAGAAAAATGGAAAGAAACTTTCGGAGAAATTTTTGAATGATGCTGTCGCCACTCGACTGAAATAATTATTTTATTTTCATACAATTCAGAGAACTAATAATACAGCAGTGAGAAGGACTGACCAAACCGTATCTCCTTTCTGGTCTTTGTGAATGTGGAAGATGTATGTTTCCTTTTGGCGTATTTTATAAACGTGTAGGTGGACATGGCAATGGGTGGATTGCTGTTCCTGTGGTGCAGTGTATATCTGCATCAGTGGCTGAGCTTGAGAGTTTTCATGACAGAGATGTTAAAGTGTACAAGGCATTTTACATTTCTGCGTATTCGAACAAGGACTTTTAACACATGAGTTTTAATACTTGAAAATAGTCTGAGGCCGAAATATGGATCGTGTAACAATAAAATAAAAGTTATTACAGTCAAATGGCGGCACCATCACTCAAAAAATTTACCACGACTGTGGCACCAACGAAATAAAAGTTATTCCAGACAGTTATTCACACCTAGACGAAGTTTGTTTTAGTTTCACAATATTTAGACAGTAGCATTCTACAAATTCAAGGTGTGTCTGAAAATTTCGCTAAATGGTCTCATAAAATAATGTAAACAAAATGTGATGCGGCAGGTTAAACAATATACCTATCTTTGCCGACGTCACAAGAGCCTGGAAACTCTTTTTGCGGTCAGCCAGAAAGCGATGAAGAACCTGCTGATCATGATTTCCAGTCTGCAATTCCACATTCTCCTTGGGCTCACTGATAGAAAATGTTCCTACTTGCTATTTACTTAGCGGGATGAGCAAGGGCTATGACTATAGATAAAATTTTTGAGTTCTGACTGTTTAATATATTCAGTAAATGTTCACACACAAACACAAACACACACACACACACACACACACACACACACGTAATAATACCCCTGATAATACTAATAATGTCCCAGTCACAAATAGCACTATTAGCAAATCAGAGGCGACCTCTAATAAGTCGCGAGCAAAATGGTCTACCGCCCTGACTACTAATCATCGAAGTTCACTCCTCGTCTCAAAAGTGGAACATAATCTCACCACTTGCCACGTGGTTTTGTCAACATTACGGGCGGCACACAAACCGTTACTTCCGTGAAATCCAAGCGATCCAGGACGGTGTACAGTCCTCGGGAGTTCACTTCCTACTTTTACCGAACAAGTTTGGTTGCTACCTGGCTCTGACGGCAGCCGAGGCAACACGTATGATTGCGTTTGACTGACGTGGAGTGATTGATAGTTCGGTGCGTAGTGTCTCTTCACTGCCTCTCTGGCCGTATTTGTGTATGGGTGCAGCGGACAGCCGGACGGAATATCTGCTCTCAATTGTCCTAGGCACTGTCAGCACCATGTAAATGACCTCTTTCCTGGACACATGTAATTTAATAACTCTCTCGTGAAACAATTTACAGCCCCGTAATTTTTACATGAATGGTGTTAAGTTGGCTTCAGTTACTGAAAAAGTTGTAGCTCGACTGCATTTAAAACATGATCTCTGAACTACTTCCTTAAGAGTCCTTGTATTGATTGTTATGTACACTAGAGTTTGAAACTTGGTACATATGTATAATTTAATGAATGTAATAGAGTGCTGGAATTAGAACTATGTGTCATAAATTCAAATGGTACTTAATCTACAGGGTGATTAAAAAAGAATACCACAACTTTAGGAATTTAAAACTCTGCAACGACAAAAGGCAGAGCTAAGCACTATCTGTCGGCGAATTAAGGGAGCTATAAAGTTTCATTCAGTTGTACATTTGTTCGCTTGAGGCGCTGGTGACTAGGCGTCAGCGTCAGTTGATGCTAAGATGGCGACCGCTCAACAGAAAGCTTTTTGTGTTATTGAGTACGGCAGAAGTGAATCGACGACAGTTGTTCAGCGTGCATTTCGAACGAAGTATGGTGTTAAACCTCCTGATAGGTGGTGTATTAAACGTTGGTATAAACAATTTACAGAGAATGGGTGTTTGTGCAAAGGGAAAAGTTCTGGACGGCCGAGAACGAGTGATGAAAATGTAGCACGCATCCAGCAAGCATTTGTTCGCAGCCCAGGAAAATCGACTCGCAGAGCTAGCAGAGAGCTGCAAATTCCACAATCAACTGTATGGAGAGTCCTACGAAAAAGGCAGCCCGTGACAGAGCACTTCATCACTGGCCTCCAAGAAGCCCTGATCTTACCCCCTGCGATTTTTTCTTACGGGGGTATGTTAAGGATATGGTGTTTCGGCCACCTCTCCCAGCCACCATTGATGATTTGAAACGAGAAATAACAGCAGCTATCCAAACTGTTACGCCTGATATGTTACAGAGAGTGTGGAACGAGTTGGAGTATCGGGTTGATATTGCTCGAGTGTCTGGAGGGGGCCGTATTGAACATCTCTGAACTTGTTTTTGAGTGAAAAAAAACCTTTCTAATACTCTTTGTAATGATGTATAACAGAAGGTTATATTATGTTTCTTTCATTAAATACACATTTTTAAAGTTGTGGTATTCTTTTTGAATCACCCTGTATAATGGACAAGGACGTTTATGTCCCAAATTTAGTTTTTAGTAACTTACTTGAAAATAATTAGCGGTACCTGAATGGAGTTCCATACTTAATGTTTTTATATCAAGATGAAGTTACATAAGAATCTTAATCTTTCTGTCTAATATTTAGTGCCTTCAATTTTTTGCAAAAACGCTGATTTTGACCAAAACTTTGCAACGATCAAGTTGAGACTCATAACTTTTGATTGTGACATATATTTACCCACTCTGAACGATATTTAGGCATCCAGCTTCATTATTTAGCGCCACTTATTTTTTCTTCAAACAATGTATTTAACAAAAAAAAAAAAAAAAAAACATTCATCTGACCATTCCGAGATTTAACAATTTCAACATTAACATAGTGAACATATATTGACAAAGTTAGGGAAAGTTATTTTAACTTTTAATTTCATTCGTAGGTTATGACGCAATACTTTTTAAACTAGGCACAGGCGCGTTATGGTGACGTGGCGCTAGTATCAGTGAACTGGGATGAGTCTCAGGACACTCGCCTGCCTCTGTATCTCTCAAACGGTACACTGCTTATTTTGCGACAAAGAATTACAAGCAAAATAGCTTTCCTTGCCAGCAAAGTAGTCACCATTAGCTACGACACACTTCTGACGTTGGTTGTAGTGCTGTTGAAAAGTGTCAGCGAACCCATCTTGCGGACCCCCTCGTAGCACAGTAGTCGCGCGTTGTTGTATATCCACATCGTTATACGATATGAGACGTGGTGCTGCTAATATTATGCGCAGACAAGTAACAGTAAATGTCGTTGGGTTCATCGTCTTCCCCGCCTCCCAAAAGGAGTCGGCTGAGAAAATACAAGATGAAGACGATGGATTTCGATATCAAGGGCTTGATACAGCATCAATATTTACTCAACGGAGTGAGGAAGATGAAGAGAACCATGGCACTGACTGCCTTCGATATCTGGATCGTATTGATAGCACCAGGTCTCATCTACTGTAATGACGCGGACCTCCAAAAGTGCATGACCACGGTGCTTCGACACATTACAGCGAACGTCAGAAGTGCGTTGTGGTTAATGGTGATTACTTTCAAGGCAAGTAAAGGTATTCCGTTTGTAACTCATGTTTCCTTGATTTTCTGAGTCCATTCACCGAACGTTTGTGACGCATGTTGTAGGCCGGATATAAAGGTGGACTGGCAAATTAACATTAAAGAAAATTCATCATTGAAATGTCCATTAGCGACGGAGATACTAAGAGGTGGTAGTGTATGTTATTGTGTATGTTATTCGTGGAAGCGCTCATTATTTGTAGGCACGGGGCTCAGTTTCACAGAGGAGGACACTTATGTAATACATTTTCCTCAACATTCGCAGATGTTACTAGACAGAAACTTGCTAAAACATGTAAATCACATGCTTCTAGCTGAGATAGGGTACGTAAGCATTATACAATAGTGGATAAGGAGGATTGTGATGGAAACCTAGTACATGTGGCTACAAAGCTCAAATTCATGTGTAGAATACCGAAGTCTGATTCACATGATCCATCAATAAAATGTATGATTTACCACGCTTGAAGAAACTTCAGAAGTAGAGAGAAATTAATTCAGAAAATTAGAACAGCAAAGCGTTTTGTACATGCACATTTTATACGGCATGTGACTTCATTTGAATCTGTGTCCTCCGATCAGCAAAGATTCACCACTGCTACCAAAGGGAAAACCACATTTTCTAATTTCCGTCGTCCAAGAACGTGCTTTGTCATCGCTCCAAACACTGCAGTATACGTTACTGTCGTGTTGCGTGCCACTTCAGAGATAGTCGCACTGTGTGTGCTCTTGATCTACAAATGTATTCATCTTTGAACCTCATTGCGTATAGAAACTTATATCAAGCAATGAGGCGAAGCGAAATGGCAGCCACGTATCACCGCAGCGTCTTTTACTGGCAAGCCTAGGGTATGCCTGAAGCCAGCAGCGCCTAGTTTGGCATCTCAATTCCTCGTAAACTCCAACCAAACTGTGTCCAAGTGTTCTCGAACCCTCCACTAGGACTCCACTGCCCGTCGCAAACTCTCCTCTTGCCTTTGCTCTTTTTTTCGATGACTTACTGTCATTTGTTCAACTGTTGGACTTTCTTCCGCCAATGGAGTGTTGTGTAGAAAGTTTTGGCCACTCCCTTTGTTCGTTCGTCAAAAATAGCGATAGAAATTTTCATGTTTGGCCATCACGTGCAACTGATCACGGAACGTTCCTGTCCAGGAGCAGTCGTTCCGCCGGCCGGAGTGGCCGAGGGGCTCTAGGCGCTTCAGTCTGGAACCGCGCGACCGCTACGGTCGCAGGTTTGAATCCTGCCTCGGGCATGGATGTGTGTGATGTCCTTAGGTTAATTAGGTTTAAGTAGTTCTGAGTTCTAGGGGCCTGATGATAAGTCCCATGGTGCTCGGAGCCATTTGAACCATTTGAGAAGTCGTTCTCCGTTCCTGTGTAAAAGCAGACGGGTTAAGTGTCTTATTTGCCAGGCCATCTTGCCCACAAACAGATGGAAAACGTTTTCTCGATTTAGTATACTATAAGTTTCACATCAGTCGCCTTTGTGGTGCTGAACTGTATAAAACGCCCACATCACTGACGGGAATCAAATACAGGTAAATACTTGTAGACCCATCACTTCACTTCCATGTTTACCACCTT
The DNA here is from genome assembly GCF_023864345.2 of Schistocerca serialis cubense. Taxonomy (NCBI): domain Eukaryota; kingdom Metazoa; phylum Arthropoda; class Insecta; order Orthoptera; family Acrididae; genus Schistocerca; species Schistocerca serialis. The sequence goes on from NC_064643.1 coordinate 582,039,462, forward strand.
CGGATCACAATTTTGCTGTGGAGGCACAGGATTCCTACACTTCATACATGTAACTCTGTGGATAAACGTGCAGTAGTCTCTATAATCAAGAAGAGCCCCACAAAATTAGAAACAAATATTGTTAACGCTTTCGTGTCCACTTGTGGACAAATTGCCTGTTGGCTTGTATCTCGAGTTCTTTGGCTGAGCCTCGCGGAGTGGCCGTGTGGTTTTAGACACCATGTCACGGATTGCACGGCCCCTCCCACCGGAGGTTCGAGTCCTCCCTGGGGCACGGGTGTTTGTGTGTTGTTCTTAGCATAAGTTAGTTTAAGTAGTGTGTAAGTTTAGCGACCGATGACCCCAGCAGTTTGGTCCCTTAGGAATTCACACACATTTGAACTTTTTTTTTTTTTGCTGACATTTGTTTGATGATTTTTCTGAGGTTTTGCCAGCACGAATGGCAAGTGAAACGTCAGAGAAATTATCAGACAAACGTCGGCCGACGATTCCGAGACAAATCCCAAAAGGCAATTTCTCATTAACGATAAAGTCCATGTTCCTGTGTCATGGCATAAACAAACAGTGACGAACCTAACTAGAGATACGAAATGAAGCGAATGCATACTTTGCAAGCTTTGTATCTATGTTAAGAACTGATCTACTATAATGATAGTTAGACAAGCCCAGATATACGAATCTATGCTATATTATATGAATGTTCATGATTCAGTATTCAATTTGTAAACGTATTGTGACTACGAATAAATAAATGTATATACCTACATAAATATGGGCAACGGAAAAGAAGAACATGTATGGCATACCGTACGTAATTAAGCGTCAAACAGTAGGTAATCACTAATAATATTGTACCAATGTTACATAGTGCGAACAAGTTCAGCATCTAGCCAAACAGTACAACAGTAGTTACAAAATTCAGATTCGAGAATATTTATCACTTTTATGCCTCATCATACCCATAGAATCATACTGCAGTCTATAGACAGGATCTGGGCATACTACTGAAAGCAGGGGAAAGTATCTCTACCGGCTACTATACAACATAACATGTTACACGAATATACACGCCGCCAAACCTGCCGCAGCAATCTCCATTTCGGATGCCGCATTCAGACGTACTTTTCTGTACCTGCACTAACATGGGATATCTATCATTAACAATATGGGAAGCTGAGTATGATTGATCGTCTGCTTATTCGTACACTGATGAATCGTTGAAAAGACAAAAGGAGGATCTTTGCAACCATGGGTCGCAAGGCGGCGTCACACCAAGCATGCATCCAACTTAAGTGCCAGAACTGGTAATGGCTCAGGGAGAACGGAAATAAACAGCAGTAATGCTGAAGTAAGATACTGTAGTGATCTAACATTGGTCAGACAAATCATATAAACCACCTGGATATCTCGGTACATTTCGGTACACCTAAATTCAGAGAAGCCAAGAATTACATGCGCTCTTTACACGTCGTCCAATGAAGCAAGTATTTAAACTGCAGGAAAGAATGATAAGACTAAGTGCCTAAAGTATCAAAATAATTATATATATATATATATATATATATATATATATATATATATATATATATACTATTATTATGTGCGATTGGACCCATACGGATCACGCAAAGCTTTTCCGATTCAATTTTCTAATTCTCCAAACTTCTCTCATTCTTTCCCCATGAATTCTCTTTCTTTCCTCTGTCCATTTTGTTCCCTGTCTCTTGCAAACTTCATTCTCGGGTTGTACTTTCCAACTATTGATGTTTTGCCTGTATACATTTCTGTTTATAACTTCTGAAGAATTTATTTGTGCATTTGCTAGATCTGTTTTGGTTTCTTGTATCCAGGGTATGGTTTTCAATTTTTCAATGTATATTAAAATTTTGTGGGAGAGTCTGGGTGTTGGGAGTCTGTGGATATGACCGTAAAATTTTAGTCTTCTTTTCCGGATGTCTGCGGCGAGGTTAGATAATTTTTCTGTAGTTTTCCGAGACTGTAACCTGTATCCATTTTCCGTTCTTTTTGGGCCAAGAATCTTTCTGATAATTTTGCGTTCCTCTTTCAGGATGCCTTCCAGGTCGCCTTTTCTATGGAGTGTGAGTGTTTCGCTGGCATATAGTGCTTCGGGCTTGATTACTGTATTGTAGTGTCGTATTTTTGAGTGAATGGAGAGACACTTTTTATTGTAGATGTTGTGGGTTTTCCAGTATGCTCTTTTCAGTTTTTGCAGTCGAACTTTTTGTGCAGTTTTCTCTCCCCCTGTGGGTTCTAGGACCTCGCCTAAGTATTTAAAGAATGGAACTCTCTCAATTTGGCCATATTTTGTAGTCAGTTTTTGAGTTTCAAATTTTGAGCAGATGAATTTGGTTTTTTGGAAGGAAATTTGTAGCCCAACTTTTTCGGCGCATTCTTTGAGAATGTCTATCTGTTTAATTGCTGTGGTCTCGTTTTCTGCTAGAATGGCCACGTCATCTGCAAATGCCAAGCATGAAATTTTAATACCATCTTTAGATCTTCCTAGTTGTATAGGCTTCCAGTAATTTTGATTCTTCAGTTCTTTTTCCCATTCTCGGATGACTTTGTCTAAGACAAGGTTGAAGAGAAGTGGAGGCAAGCCGTCACCTTGTCTGACGCCGGTTTTGATCAGGAAGGGCTCTGATAAATCACCCAGGAATTTTATCTTAGAAGTTGTGTTTGTGAGCGTTTCTTTGATAAGGTTTAGGGTTTTCGGATCGAGTCCTAGCTCCTCAAGGATAATAAAGAGAGATTGCCTATCGATTGAATCATAAGCCTTTGCGAAATCAACAAAGGAACAAATGATCGGACTGTTTCTGACTGCTTTGTATTTTAGTGTTGTCTTCAAATTGAAAATTTGTTCTGCACAGGATCGGTGAGGGCGAAAGCCAGCTTGGTATTCACCAATACTGTGTTCGAGTTGTTCTTGTGTTCGTTGAAGAAGACAAACAGAGGATTTTATAAGTGACTTGGAGAAGGGAGATTCCTCGATAGTTGTTTATATCTGCCATGTCTCCCTTTTTATGCAGTGGATGAATTAGGGCGCATTTCCAATCTTCTGGTAGTTTTTCTGTCTGCCAAATATCTGTGATGATTTGAGTGAGTTGTTTGAGGGAATTTGGTCCAAGATTTTTAAGTAGTTCTGCAGTGATATTATCTTCTCCGGATGCCTTGTTGTTTTTCAGTCTATGAATATGTCTTTGGATCTCCTCTAGTGTAGGCGGTGGGGATTCTGGATTTGTGTAGATAGCAGTTTCTTGAGGGAATCTTGAAGAAGGTTCAGGGCAATTGAGGAGTCCGGAAAAGTATCTTGCCAGCTCCTCAGAATTTTCCCGATTTGTGAGCGCTAGTTTTCCATCTGGTTTTCTGAAACATAGATTTCGTGAGCCGTATCCATTTATTCTCCCAGCAAAGGTCTTATAGAAGTCTCGTACATTATAGTTACGGAAATTTTCTTCAATAGACTCACACTGTTCCTTGAGGTACTTCCTCTTGACTTGTCTGATTGTTTTTGCCACTTGTCTTCTGGTGTTGTGGAAGTGATCTAGATTTTCTGGGGATTTTTTACTGTTATACTTCAGAAAGGCTTTCTTTCTTTCTTCCAGCGCTTTTTCACATCCAGAGTCCCACCATGGGTGTTTTGTGTCCTTTTTCAACGGGATCAGTTCTTTTGCCTTCTTTGTTATTTTTGTTCGAAATTTTTCCCAAGAGTCAGCTGGTTCCTTTTCCCACTCCTCCTTCAGATTGGTTTCTTTGATTGTTCGTGTGTCAAATTTCATCATGTGTGTTTTCTTCGGATAGAATTTTTTTGGGGTGAATTTAACTTTAATGCGTGTTAAGTAGTGGTCTGAGTCAATGTTCGCCCCTCTGCGGACTTGGACATCATGGATCTCTTTCTGTACGAAATAGGAGATGGCAATGTGGTCAATCTGTTATTCGCCGATCTCTTGTATGGGGGACCTCCAGGTATTTTGTTTTCTAGGTTTTTTTCTCAAAGATGTAGACATTATTTTTAGATTATTTTGTTGGCATAGTTCAATAAATCTCAGTCCGTTTCTGTTGGTGAATCTGTGTGCTGGATATTTTCCTACAGTTTTTTGGTGTTCTTTCTCTCTGCCAATTTGTGCATTGAAATCTCCCATTAAGATTTTGATATCATCCCGGGGAATTTTGGCCATGACATCTTCAAGTTTAGTCCAGAATTTTTCAGTTTGTAGTTGGCGCTTTTTGTTGTCTATGTTTGTGGGTGCATGAACATTTATCAATGTGTATTTCTTGTTGGCGCACTGGATACGCATGGTCATGAGGCGATTATTTATGGAAGAGACCTCTCTAATTGAGCCTAATATATTTCTGTGCACCGCAAATGCCATGCCCAGGAGTGGCGTACCATTGGCAATTCGTTTGTCATTCTTGCTCTTGAAGATGCGATAGTTTCCATAGTCTATTGTATTTTCATCCGTGAATCTAGTTTCTTGTAACGCTAAGATCTTAATTTTTTGTTGGTCTAGCTCTGTTACTAAGTTGTTTAATTTTCCAGGTTGAATTAGGGTCTGAATGTTAAAGGTACCAATGTACATGGGAACCTTGGGACGAAGTTTGCTTGAGAACTCTGATCGTGATGGCCCGGGTTCCCCAGAATCCGAAAACCCAGTTGTCGTCTGTCGACGAGTGGATTGGTTACCACCTGGGGTAATTCTGTCATTACTCTCACGAATCATGATAGCTTGTAAGTTTTGGTCCAGTGTTTCCACTGGGTGTTTAGAACCAGGGATTGTCAGTTCCTGGAGCATATAATACAGCCGCACCTACTAGATGGACAGACGCTGACCTCGCTGCCGCTCGACTCGAGTACAGACGCATTGAGGATTTGGAATGTGAGATTTTTTTTCAAGGTTTTCTCCTATAGATCCGCCGTGTTCTGCGTTAACAGGGTCACCTCGTGTAGGATGTGGCTCTTCACCACGCACGGACGGTCTTGGACGTAGCTTCCTCAGAGGCAAAGGTCTTGCATACCTCCTCAGCTCATCCCTGGGGTGGTGAGGACCAGTACTGAGTCAACCCCAAGCAAAGGTGCTACCTCTACCAACCACCTTAACTTTTTTGATACTTTTTATTATATAATTATATATATATATAATAAAAAGTATCAAAAAAGTTAATAAATACCACTCTATAACGTTATCGGCTTCCAGTAAACGAAACCGAGCGATCTGTGAACCATGCGCCGCTACGTGTATGGCTACCAAACCATGTTTCAATTCACTACAAGTTTTGAACGCGGAAAGATTGCAAAATAATTGTCCAAATATTTGCATCACACAACGGAAATGATCTAAACGTGAACTAAGAACAACCGGCGAAATAAATGAAGTGGTTTTTAAAAAATGTCCAATATGTCGGGTGTCACTTCCAAGCGGCTACCCTTCGACTTCTCCAACACAGAATGCTTTCAAATGCATGCATCCGCACCGCCCAGTCGACAGCCCACGTCCCTGATTGGCTAACAGACAAGGAATCACAAAAAGTGATAAACACGATACAGCAACGCCACAAAGAGAGAATTCAAAGAGACCGCATGGCTAATCGATACTAATTATATGATGTGCTTGCTGAACATAGCAAAGACTATTGCGATTCGTAAACAAAACTGTGGGAAAAAATGAAAGTGCAGTTCAACACGCTATTCTCTAAGTGTATAGCAGAAAATGCAAATATTTGTTGGAACCGTTTTTGAAATATGCGGTGCATCCGTAAAGGAAATCGAACAGAAGACGATAGAAGTATCTATAACTATAGTTGTAACCCAGTGTTCCGAGTTAGTAGGTACACCTTACTGTTGATACGGAAAGAAATCAGAAACGCACAGCGTCGTACCAAGTCTGAAAAGAACATTCGGAAAAGTAAGAGGGTGCCTGAGGAAACTTAAAGCAGAAACTTTGGAAGTAAGGTGATCTTGTTTTCACAAAACCTGTAGAAAAATTTAAGAATAAGAAATATTACCGCAAATACCAAGGTAAATAGTCGTTTCTCGCTCCTATAAGCGATTGGAACATAAAATCATTATTGCTGCTACACAGTATAGCCGACTATTCACCACACTGGGGCTTCGATAATGTATGTGTAGATGTACATATCTGTTGAGTAGGGGTGGATGTCCAGAGAAATTGTATTGAAATTCTTCAATTTTAACGTTGTGAAATTTCATTTTATACTTTTTACGAAAGATTATTTTTAGTCTTTCGGAATCTACATGTCTTTTCTCGTACCTTCTTTTATGGAATTTTTTTAGAAGATTGCATTTTATTTGTCAGCTACTGTTTTACACCTCACAGTTTAAATTATTAGAGGAAACCTGATTGTATCCCAGACCTCAGATAATTTTGCGCCTGGTCGTTTCCCATCAGGCAAAGCATTGGTTACTGTTTCATGCGAGTCTACTGATACTCTTTCGGTCATCATTCGATAAAAGTGCTTTCTGATACGCCTTTGGTCCACTGCATCGTACATCTTAAGTAATCTATCACACAATATCATCTTGAGGATTTTCTTGATGTCGACTGTGGTCACAGTTTACCAAAAGATTTACGCTGATCGTTCTCTGTAGAGGTACGGCACAAAATTCCGGTGCTTGTTTGTTAACTATTGAAAACGAAGGAACGCACTCCTTACAGATTCTAACCAACTTTGGATGAACTTCTGTTGATACAGCTGAGAGCAAAGTATCTGATGACTACCACTTACTCTCATTTAACAACACGGAATATAAAAGAAAGGTGACTCGTTTCTGAAGCCGCATAAAAACAGATTTTCGTACATCAATACCTGAAGTATGTTACTGCACCATATTTGAGAACGTTCCAATCCACTCTAAGCTTCGACAAGAATTTTACGCTTTGGTCTCGTACTGATCTCGTTTGTGTAAGATAAAGTAATTTAAAGAAATATGTGCAAAAATCTGTTCCATCATACTTAATGACTTAGGAAACATAAGTCTAAGAAACCCAATAAGTATCAGGTCGCTGTCATGATTCCGAAGAAAGCGTGGCGTTGTCGCATCGCAGTTCTACCAGTTCTACAGGAAGTTACTCATCTCAGGCAAAGAAGTCCGCGGTAATTGGTAATTCGAGCTGCACGCAGGTGCGATCGCCAATAAAGCAAAAGTTGTTCGTGCGGCTAACACCTCCTTGCAACATGACACTAATGAGAAGCGTTTTCCGAGTCTACGTAGCGTGATGAGGTGCGTCGTTGCTCTATAATCAAAAGAAGAGTGTACTGTAATTTCCGACATGATAAACAGCACGTCATCATTCAACACTCGAAACGATAATGCCGTCGCAAATCGAGAAATCGAATAATACCCTTAAATTTATATGGAACCTCAGAGGGACATTTCTCAATTGAATATGAGTTACTACACGACTATACATCGCGACTGCTTCAGAAAATGGCAGACATTATACTGCTGTTGGACATGAGAGTATTTGGTTCTTCTTATATACGCTATACTATGGGGAATACATCTTTCATTTTCACGTCGTACATCAGGTGAAGAAATTGAAATAATCATAAAAGTATGATTCAGATGTCTGAGAGAGGTTCAGATCCGGTGATCTTGTGGCTACGCAGTTTGCAACGATTGGTCGAAGATTCAGACTAACTGTGTAACTTCACGAGCAATGTGAGATGGAGCTCAATCGTGCATCAAAAGAGTTGAGTCAAACACAACTCTCTCCCTTATAGTAGAGATCAAATGTTGGCGAAACAGATCACAGTAACGTGTGCCGTTCATGCTGCTTGTCCTTGCTCCGTGGAGTCCGAGTTCCTCACCAATAACGGCGGCTAGCGGCAAACAGTGACACTAACATTACCAAAAACAATAAATCCTGCCGCGCACCATCTGAACGCTATTTCTATAAAGTTAGGTACCGACAAGGTAGTTTTCCTTCTACGTTGACACTAGAAGTGAAAGTTTAGTTATTACCGTCCTGTATGTTGGACGGACGGCATGTCAGGCGAAAGTGCAGATCAAGAAGCAATGGTAACCTTCTTGTTTTGTGTGTGTGTGTGTGTGTGTGTGTGTGTGTGTGTGTGTGTGTGTGTACGTGTGCATGTCTCTGTCTGTGTATGTGTCATCATTCTCACGCCTCGTTTAATGTGGTCCACCACAAATTTATACTATAGTGCCAACCTCTTCCTCTCAAGAGTAGCAACTCCAACATACGTCCTTAAGTTGTTTGCTGAATGTATTCCGATCTCTGCTTTTCTCTGCAATTTTAAGCCTCTTAAGTCTTAACATATGTCCTGTAATCCTGCTCCTTATTCCTGTCATATATTCCTATTCTCGCCGATTCTGTGGAGAACTTCTTCATTCCTTACGTTATCAGTCCACAAAATTTTCACCAATCCTCTGCAGCACCGCACCTCAAACGCTTCGATTATCTACTTTTCCGGTTTTCCCACAGTCTATCATTCACTACCATACGATGCTGTCTCCCCAACGTACATTTTCAGAAATTTTGTCCTGAAATTGAGGCCTATATTTGGTACTAGTAGACTTCTCTTGGCCGGGAATGCCCCTTTTGCCAGGGCTAGCCTGTTTTTTATGACCTACTTACTCCGTCCCTGAAGGGTTATTTCTACGTTATCCGTCTTTCCCTGTGCAACCCTCTCCTTTCCCCTGAATTCTCAATATCTTGCACAATTTGACATTGCAGGACACATTTTAAGATCGACAAATCCTATATATTAACGTGTCTTGATTTTTCTTGAGTCTTACCGCAACTTTAGAGCTGCCTCTTGGTGCCTTTACCTTTCCTAAAGCCAAATTGATCGTCATCTAATAGACTTTCATTTTTTCTTTTCCATTTCTCGGCCTATAAGGCCGGACATTCGTTTATTGCATGTGACTGCTAGATTTAGAAAAAGATGGGTGTAACCTGTCACTCTAAAATGTCTCCAATTTAGTGGCTACTCTCTATATTTTATACAATACGATACATTTGATGGTGTGTGTCACATTGCATGACTCCTAGTCGCTTGACGTTAACAAACGTACAAACGTATATTGTTTTGTGTGAGTGTGACTGAAGGTGCAACGTGGTATTGTGGTATGTAGTCTGAAGAAAGAATGAACTGTTTTAGAAACTAGCTGGAATGGGCACAACTGCGACAGAGGATGGGCTGCTGCCGTGCTGTGTGTACTTCCACTATGAAGAAATAATGTTAAAACGTTTTTGGGTCACTCAGATGCCAAGACAGCAATTCTCAAGCATAAAAATGCGCTACAGTGAAGATATCTCATTTGTGTGTCTCTTGTTGAAGGATAAATGTGGGTGATGGTGTTAGTTTGTGCACATAACGCTCACACGATACAGTCATCTGATCGAGCTGAATGTTTAATACTAGTGATCCTTTCATGGCCCAACCTATGGACTAATGATTACGTTGAAACCGTACTCTAGAGAAAAAACTTTAAACTCCGTCCGAACAAGCCATGAGGACCCAACGGTACAGACCGGCCGCCGTATCATCCTCAGCCAGCAGCCGTCACTGGTTGCAGATACGGAGGGGCATGTGGTCAGCAAACCGCTCTTCTGGCCGTAAGTCAGTTTACGAGATCGGAGCCACTGGTTCTCAAACAAGTAGCTTCGTAGTTGGCCTCATAAGGACTGAGTGCACCTCGCCAACAGCGCTCGGCGGTCCGGATGGTAACACATCCAAGTGCAAGCCCCTCCCGACAGTGTTACAAAAGAAGCTATGCATACTAAATAAGTAGAAGGATCTACTTAATTGTACAACAGAGATAATCTATGTTACAGTACAGATATATCAATAGCAAACATGAGGATCTTAGCAAAGGGCAACTACGGACCCGTACCTCGTGGTCTATGGGCAGACCGCTGGTCAGTGCAGCTCCTGTATATAACACAGGAGGCAGATGGACAATGATACAGAAACAAAGAAAAAGTGCAGAGCAGATTTCAACTGGGTATACTGGATAATGATAAAGAAAACTGTAAAATACATCTCTATTCCCAACAGACAAGACAGCTTGAGAAAAGACCCGTATTCCGAAAAAGAGCACAGTGGACTCCTTCGTAATAACCGTGTGGAAAGTCGGATTCATAGTAATGTAGAAAAGTATCGTTGACGTCGGCTTGTTGCAGGTGTCTGGAGTATGTTACCTTAAACATTCCGACAAGCTTCTCTCAAACGATCAACACGTACTCAGGAGAAACTCGCGTGAAACAGAGTTCGGTTACATAATATATGACACGATGCTAACAAAAAATTGCGTTGGATGTACTTTTCGTTCCACTAGATCCATACTGGCGGGATCTCCCATGATGTAGAACACGACAGAGAAAAAAGAAAACCTATCAAATATTTACGAAGAAATGACAAACATGTCCTCATGGATGTGGAATAAAAAAAGGATCTGAAAAATATTTTAATTTAAAAGGTAGTAAATAACATGTCACAAAGCATGTAAATGTTCAATATAGTGAAGTGCACGTGATAATTCTTTTAGGTTGTTGTAGTCACGTGTCATCAAACAGAGAACTTATTTTGTCGCCCAAACTTACAATTATCGCACTACTACACTGAACTTGTACAGGAGCTATATTCTACGTAATAATCGCAATATTTGACATTATTAGTAACATAGAGACATCACTTAGTTCTGCTAAGAAGTTCATCAATGAAACAGATTGCATTGGTCTCCAATAAACCCCTTAGGCTAAACGTAAACTGAAATTTGTTAGGAGTTATACTTTTTATGGCTGCTGGCGAGGTACTGAAAATTTATGTTGCTGAATAATCAACACCTTTCTGGTCCAAAGTAAGTCACTTTAGCGCTTTCTGAATATTATTTTTACTTTTAGTATTGATTCCATGAAATTATCTGTTGCTTTGAACAAGAGATACCCTTATAGCGACAAATTTCGTTACGAACAAATATATTGCGAAGCGGTAGTTAGTAGCCTTAGTTCTCGAAACAGTTTTCCGTTAGCTCGCCTTGTTGAGTTACCTCAAAAAATAGTCCCGTATGACATTATGGAATGGAAGTATGCACAGTATGCTTATATTTTTTTAAATTGTGCTTCACCTTTCTCTGCCAAAACGCGCATTGCAAACAGATTTGTTTAGGTGCTTCTTCTCCCAGGTGAATTTCTTACGGAGCTGTAATCCCAAGAATTAAGCACTGTCTTCTCCTTAAATCTGTTTGTCGTCATATTTTGGGCATACACTGAGGGGAAACATCTTACAAGTTCTACACTACACTTAACGTGTTCTGTGAAATAGCATTGGCTACGATCCATTTATTTATGTCCATGAAAATTTCAGTAACAGATCTTTATAAGACTATGCTTGAGTTGTAGTTTATTGCAATGTTTGTGTCATGTGCAAACCGAACAAACTTGGTAACAAGTAACGTTACAGATGAAAGGTCACTGATATACAAAAGAAAAAGTATGGGCCTTATGAAGGAAACTTTTGGGACACAGCATGTAATTACTTCCTAATTGAATGATGCCTTACAGCTTAACACCTGTCTGTTTCCTAATAACACCCTTCATTTGCTGTTAGATGGAAGTGAACATGTAGATTCCGTCTTCCTAGATTTCCGAAAGGCATTCTACTCAGTAACGCGTCGCAGATTAGAAACCAAGAAACGATCATTCGGAATGTCTTCGTATCTATGTGAGAGGCCTGAATAACGTTTATCAAAAAGCTCGAAGTTTGTGCCATGAAGCAAATATTCTACAAGAAAGAAAGTAGCATTAGGTATGCCACAGTGAGTTGTAATAAGGCCTCTAATCTTCTCAGTATACATAAATCATTTTTCAGACAGCACTATAGGATTGTTTGCTAACGATGCTATCATGTACAAGATATATCGTCGTTGGAAAACTGTAAGAAAATGACGAAATATTAGGCTGAAATTTTCACCTCTTGCAATGAATGGCCACTCGCTCTAATTGTAGGTAAATAAGAGATAACGCGTATGAAGCCTATGTTCTAGTGCAGAACATATTGTGATAACTACATTGTTATATTTAAGAAAACTATAGTTGCTTCGATACCTCCACCGTCAGAGTATTAGTATAGCTTTTAACGTAAACTTTCTGTCTGTTGATAACGTTACCGTTGCAAAAAAAGAAACGTAGAGCAAATGCTGAGTCTTTTAGACATTGTTCTTGTGTTAAGTCAACTTAACAAAACATATGGCTTAGGAAAGTGGTATTTCGTGTATGTTTTACAAGTTTATGCTCGTTTGGATATCTATCATTGTACAAAATCATTATAGTTGTATATTTCTGTAGGTTGTTTGTTTTTGTAGTTCATTTTCTGACACATTTCTATAACATGGTTGATATATGACTAGAACAGGTACAATGTGAAAAGGATTTCCGTTCGTATATTATGACAATGGAAGTCAGGAATTGTAGATGGATTGTGCTGATGGTTCAACTGACGAACACGAGGTAAGATGGATCCAGGGACAGAATGTAGGCGACAGCTGACGGCTGCAGAAGGACCCATGGTGATGACTACGACCCATACAGAGAGGTCGATGATCGGAACAGCTGATAGAATGCTCAGTGTGGTTTGTCTCCATCTTAAAGAGGCATTAGGTAGCCTCACGTAATCCTGTTACATATAGCAGTTGTACAGAGGAATCGAAACTGTGTAAAGCACGACATACATAAGCTGTGTCGAAAAGAAGAAATTCGTTAACATGCCAGTAATCTTTGAAACAGATTGGAATAACAGTGAGTAATTCAAGTACATTGAATAGTGGAACCTCTTACATAGGGTGGATCATTGATCGTGACCGGGCCAAATATCTCACGAAATAAGCGTCAAACGAAATAACTACAAAGAACGAAACTTCTCTAGCTTGGCCGGCCGGAGAGGCAGAGCAGTTCTAGGCGCTACCGTCTGGAACCGCGCGACCGCTACGGTTGCAGGTTAGAATCCTGTCTCGGGCATTGTTATGTGTGATGTCCTTAGGTTAGTTAGTTTTAAGTAGTTCTAAGTTCTAGAGGACTGATTACTTCAGAACAACGCATGCTGTTACAGCGTGATTACCTGTAAATACCACATTAATGCAATAAATGCTCAAAATGATGTCCGTCAACCTCAATGCATTTGGCAATACGTGTAACGACATTAATCTCAACAGCGAGTAGCTCGCCTTCCGTAATGTTCGCACATGCATTGACAATGCGCTGACGCATGTTGTCTGGCGTTGTCTGTGGATCATGATAGCAAATATCCTTCAACTTCTCCCACAAAAAGAAATCCGGGGACGTCAGATCCGGTGAACGTGCGGGCCATGGCATGGTGCTTCGACGACCAATACACCTGTCATGAAATATGCTATTCAATACCGCTTCAACCGCACGCGAGCTATGTGCCGGACATCCATCATGTTGGAAGTACATCGCATTCTGTCATGCAGTGAAACATCTTGTCGTAAAATCGGTAAAACATTACGTAGGAAATCAGCATATATTGCACCATTTGGACTGCCATCGATTAAACGGGAGCCAATTATCCTTCCTCACATAATACCGCACCATACATTAACCCGCCAAGTTCGCTGATGTTCCACTTGTCGCAGCCATCGTGGATTTTCCGTTGCCCAATCGTGCATATTATGCCGGTTTACGTTACCTCTGTTGGTGAATGACGCTTCGTCGCTAAATAGAACGCGTGCAAAAAATCTGTCGTCGTTGAACCGTGATTTTACATTCAAAACCTTTCCTTAAAGAATTAATTTCATTTACTACCGATTCATCAAGAACATTATCACATTTGATCACACTCTATGAGCGTGGAAGTAGTTGCCAGTGGGTAACTGATGAAAACAACTTAAAATTTTTGTTCAATAAATGGAAATTTTTTCTTAAAAGCCCATTTTTTTTTTTTTTTTTTTTTTTTTTGGAAACAGATTTAAAAATCTTATCAGAAAGCACCCTGTAAATATCAAGTTCCAATTTATTCAGAGGCAGAAATAACAATTTTTTTTTTTTTTTTTTTTTTTTTGACAGTATGAGCTTTCGGGCTGAGAACGTTGCCGCTCCGTTTTAACACGTCCGTAGTCACGACCGCTCACAACAACCTCTGGAAGACTACACTGGTGCAAATCTGCAGCACACCAGATTACTTTAAACTAAAATTTTTAACAACTCACACAAATGCAGAAACTATGCACCCCGTAGGAGCGATGGAAATGGTACAAAACACACACATTAAAAATTATTTGCCACCGAATGTGCAACTTTTTTAAAAAGCTTTTTACGGTGGAAGGGTGGCAACTTTATATACTAAAATGACCATTTAAATAAAAGCCCATGAAATGCAGTCTTACACAAAATGTACAAACATGCTCTACATTACACATGTACCACCTCTCAAGATAAAAATATATTTCAGGAATTCGGCCTTTACACCTTAAGCAATAAATTCGAATCGGACAAACATGACGGAGGCAGCTATTAACGTACGGCAGACTGACAGACAGACAGACTGACAGACACTAACTGCCTAACAAATGCAGACGAAAGACAAACGAGCAAGCTCGGAACGAGAGACTGACCAAGAAAACAAGTAGAATTTAACAAGTAACAACATAACACGAATCACTTAACTTCTAATAAATGCGATTTCTGGCGAAGACCTGGCGCAGCACCCCTAAAACACTCTCCCGAACCGTCCGCTGCCAGCCGCTTCAACGGTCGCAGGAAGGCGCGCCGATCTCCCGTCTCACGGCGTCGCAGCTCGCACCAGCCAGTCCAAGTCGTGGGTTGACTCCTGTTGCTCTCTTGTCGGCCGCGAAGCCACTACCCCTCGCTATACGCGGGTCACTGGACTGACGTGGCGACCTCACATGCGCCGACGCTCAAGACGGACAAGTGTTCTTGTGTCCCAGTACGCGACCGACCAACCGATCGATCCAATCGCCTATGCCCATTGCCTGAACAAACTCGAGCAGACTGGCGGCCTAACACATACTAGCACTCCAAACGACAGACAGACACTGACTGCCCCACACTGACCCGGCTGACCAACTGACCAGACTCGCCAAGACTGACAGACTCGTACTGACCAACTGACGAGCTAATAGCGCCACTTAAATGGACGTGAACAGGCAACCTTTCCCCTTTTCCACTAGAGGGAGACACCGAAGCCGCGATTGACACAGTGCCGCCACCGCCAGAAACGGAGGGCGACTGTTTCACACAACGCGCTGCGGCGCACTGTTCAAAACAGCAAATTTTACCACGGCTCAATATTTCCGTAATTTCTCTTGTGCCCAGTGGCAGAACTGTACACGATGTTCAAAGTCGTCGCCATGCAATTCGGTAAGGCTGCAATCGATGTTGATGTAGGATCCTCAACACCGATGTTTTTGAGATTCCCTATTCTCGCGCGATTTGTCTGCTACTGATGTGCGAATTAGCGGCGACAGCAGCTAAAATACCTACTTAGGCATCATCATTTGTTGCAGGTCATAGTTGACGTTTCACATGTGGCTGAACAATTCCTGTTTCCTTAAATAGCGTAACTATGTGGCGAACGGTCCGGACACTTAGATGATGTCGTCCAGGATACCGAGCAGCATACATAGCACACGCCCGTTGGGCATTTTGATCACAATAGCCATACATCAACACGATATCGACCTTTCCGCAATCGGTAAACGGTCCAATTCTTTCTTTATTGTTATTTTCAAACCCGTACAAACAGGCAGGCTGTCAGCAGCATGTTACGCCGCTCTTCAGCCATAGAATAGATAAATAAACAACAGAAAGAATACACATAAGTGACATAACGGTGGGTGATAAAACAGTAGACACATAAAGGCAAACACGGAGTCGTTCACACTCGACGATAATCCACACTACAAACTGTTGGCACGACGCACAAACACTGAAGATGGCGATGGCACATGTGAACGATGGAGTGCGACGGTGAACACTGAACACTAAACACGACGGGACACACGAGACACTGATGGCGGTGACCTCCAGCGCGCGAATGTCCATGTAGCGTGTTTATTGACTGTGGTTTCCCATACTGGCATTCCATTGATTGTTATTATTCCGATACCAATAACTTACTTCTTTATTATAGTATCTGCCCTTCTTCTTTTGTTGAGATTTGGTGAACCTCAGTTAGTTTATTTTATTTTATTTACACGTCAAGTTCCGTAGGACCAACTTGAGGAGCAAATCTCCAAGGTCATGGAACGTGTCATTACGTGAAATTACAACATAAAAGTAATAACTGATAAAAATAAATGTTTAAGAACCCGAAAAAAGTCAGCCCATAAGTTTAAGTAAACGCAATCAACAATACAATAGGAATCAGTTTAATTTTTCAGGGAATTCCTAGACAGAATAGAAGGAGTGACCCATGGATTACTGCTAAGATTTTTGAATTCGAGTGGTAGCTTACTGAAAATGGATGCAGCAGCGTACTGCACACCTTTCTGCACAAGAGTTAAGGAAGTACAAATGCTTGTATGATTTCTGCCGAGTATTAACCGATTGAAAGCTACTTATTCTTGGGAATAAGTTAATATTGTTAACAAGAAATGACAATAAGGAATATATGTATTGAGAGGCCAATGTAAAAGAACCCAGACTCGAGAGCAGGTGTCGACAAGAGGTCCGTGAACTTAAACCACTTCCCGTTTCTGAGCCAAAAATATCCTTTTAGAATGGGAAGAGTTACCTCAAAATATAGTACTATACAACATAAATGAATGAAAAGAAGAAAGATGGACTAATTTTTGTGTCGAACGATCACTCACTTCTGATACCGCTCGAATAGTAAATATGGCAGTATTAAGTCTTTGAACAAGATCCTGAACATGGGCTTTCCACGACAGCTTGCTATCTATCTGAACACCTAGAAATTTGAACTGTTCAGTTTCACTAATCATATGCCCGTTCTGTGAAATTAAAACGTCGGGTTTTGTCGAATTATGTGTTAGAAACTGTAAAAACTGAGTCTTACTGTGATTCAGCGTTAGTTTATTTTCTACAAGCCATGAACTTATGTCATGTACTGCACTATTTGAACCCGAGCCAATGTTGCACACAACATCCTTTACTACCAAGAAGTGTCCTCAGCAAACAGAAATATTTTAGAGTTACCCATAATACTAGAGGGCATATCATTTATATAAATAGCGAACAGGAGTGGCCCCAACACTGACCCCTGGGGCACCCCCAACTTGACAGTGCCCCACTCAGGCTCCACATCACAGCCGTTATCAACATCATGAACAATGACCTTTTGCTGTCTGTGGCTACAGTAAGAGGTGAATCAATTGTGAGCTACTCCCTGTATTACGTAATGGTCCAAATTCTGGAGCAATATTTTGTGATCAACACAGTCAGATGCCATAGTCAAATAAAAAAATATACCAAGCGTTCGAAACCTTTTCTCTAGCCCATTGAGTACCTAATAGACAAAAGAGAATTTAGCATTTTCAGTTGTTAAACGACTTCTAAAGCCGAACTGTACATTGGATAGCAAATCGTGTGATATAAAATGATCAATTATCCTTACATACTTAGCCTTTTCGATAATGTTTGCAAACACTGATGGCATTTCAATAGGTTTAAAATTATCTGCATTATCCCTTTCTCCCTTTTTATAAAGTGGCTTTACTACTGAGTATTTTAATCGCTCAGGAAACTGACCATTCCTAAGGGAAAAATTACAAATATGGCTAAATACAGGGCTAACATGTACAGCACACTACTTCAGTATTCTACTATCATAACCATGAGAGTCCCTAGTCTTCAGTAATTTAATTATTGACTCAATATCCCTCTTGTCTCTATCACAGAGGAGTATTTGAGACATCAATCTAGGAAAGGCATTTGCCAAGAAAGTTATATGATTTCCTGTAGAAACTAAATTTTTATTTAATTCATCAGCAATGCTCTGAAAATGATCGTTAAATACTGTACATATATCTGATTAATTAGTAACAGAAATACGTTTACTACGAATTGACTTTACTAGGTCGACCTTGTGCTGCTGACCAGACATATACTTCACAGCTGACCATATGGTTTTAATTTTATCCTGTGAGTTAGCTATTCTATTTCCATACCAAATACTCTATGCCTTCCCAACAACATTTTTAAGCACCTTACAATATTGTTTGTAATGGGCTACTGTGGCTTGCTTGTGACTACTTCTAATATTTTGAGATAATTCCCGCTTTGTTCTACAAGATATCCTCGCTGAATACTATGCAATAGAGGTGTCACTAGCTGTATCACAAAGTTATTGTATCAATTATTTGATGTATGATGACTGTAGAACTGCATACATTGTGGTGTGAATTACCCAATCTGCCATTGTTACTGTCATTATACATCTGCGAATCCCTATGTATTAAACCAACAGAAACTAGTATGAACATGAAGTGTTCAAAGTCTCCTGGAAGATGAACTAATTTTTCGATTATACAGGGTGCGTCACTAGCTATTGCCACCAAGAGTAACTCCGAAAGTATGATAGGCGCTGAAAAGTTTGTAGCCCAAAAATATGACGCCATAATATGACATTGGTTTTTTTATGGCTAGGTGGGGTTGCTTCAGAGATATTAAGGTCCACTTAGTTTTTTTTTTTTTTAAATGGGATGCTATAATTTGGTACTTATTTTCTAATAGCGGCTATCGAGACAAATCCAATGATGTGTAACAGTAAAGTCTTTGAAGGTGAATAAAGGTCACAAAGCTGACATGAACGTCCATTTACAGAAGGTGTTCGAAGTGATGACCATTGGTATCAGTGCAGTGCTGCAACCTCCTTGTCATGAATTGAGTGGTACTACTTATCACATCGGCACTTCCCGAAGCACATGCTCTTACAATTCTCTCTCGCATATCATCTGGTGTAGTTTGAACGTCTTTATAAACAATGTCTTTTACGAATCCCCACAAGAAAAATCCAGAGACGACAGGTCTTGCGAATGAGCCTGCTACGACACATCTCCTCCCCGTCCAATTCAACGATTTGGGAATTGTCTCTGCAACTCATTTCTAGCCATTAGCGAAAAATGTTGATACCAGATTCTGTTCCTTGTTCCCAAAGATATCCCTTCCAATAACAGACCTAATATTTCTTGCAGGAATGTGGTGTACTTCCTACCATTAAGATTTCCTTCGATGAAATAGACGCCTATAATTTTGGTCTCCAGAATCCCATACCATACATTCACCGAACACGGTGTTTGGTGTGCAACTTGCCGCAGCCAACATGGATTTTCAGTTGCCCAATAGTGAATGTTATGCAAATTAATATTTCCACGGTTTCTGAATGTTGCCTCGTCCGTAAATAAAATCCAATTAATAAATTCTCATCCCTCTGAATCTGAAGTTGAGCTCATCGGCAGCATTCAATGCGAAGCATACAAACCGTACCAGTTAATTCTTGGTGGAGACTGATATGGTAAGGTTGATATTTATGGCGGAGCAGAACACGAACAACACTACTCTGGCTCATGCCAGATTCCCTTGCGATTTGACGCAAACTACACAAAGATGCCGAACCACGGTGGTAAGAGTACTAATTTCCGTTTCCTCGTTAGTAACTTTCCTTTGCTGGATATGTTTCCGATAGGGTGAGTACATTGAGGATATCTTTCAGAGTATAAGTCTCTAGCTCTCACTGAATTTCGTAGGCCTTCTCCGTAAATGAGAAGCATATGGGCTTATTCTCCGTAGGAATATATCATTCACATACGCTTGATTCGACGATAATAGTCTTACAGTTCCTATTAGTGATGTAATGCGAAACCGTCGAATGGTGTTCACACGACAATGGCATGTTAGATGGATACGCCGTGTTCGGCTTATATTTACTATTTGCAAGATGTCAGAGAATGTGCTTCGAAAAGTGTCGCAGTGATAAGGAATACCACTCAATCCATGACAAGGAGGTTGAAGTACTGCACAGATACCAATGGCCATCACTTCGAACACCTTCTGTAAATGGACGTTCAAGCCACCTTTGTGACCTTCGTTGACCTTCCAAGACCTTACCGTTACACGTCATTGGATTCGTCTCGATAGCCACTATCAGAAAATAAGTACCAAACTAAAGCGTCCCATTTAAAAAGCAGAGTTGACCTTCATATCTCTGACGCGACCCCACCTAGCAACAAAAAACCAACGTCATATTGTGGCCCCTGTTGACCCATGCAACATTTGTCCCACAAACTTTCCAGATACCTTCACAGTTTCGGAGTTATTCTAGGTGACAATAGTTAACGACCCACCCTGTATATAGAGGCAACTTTGCTTTTAGTATTCATAACTATTGCCCCATTTACAACTAGGAAGAGCGAACTACAGGTCTATTTCCTGTGTCTACATTTTTACATTTCTCCACCTGATATCGACTGCTCTGTGCAAAATAGGATCCTTCCAATATCTAGTTTTATCTAAATACTCTCCAAAAAGGCTGCCTTGTCTACTGTGGAATAACGCTGGGTTAAACACTTCCTTGCGGAATGTTTTTTGTATGCAGTTTGACCAGAACTTTTAACAGGATACTTTCTCAGATTTTCTATGGATTTGGTAGTCTTCAGCCACTTTAGTTACCAAAGGATGGTTTCCCCTTGGATGAAATCTGTAGTGAAATGAATTTTTTTATTCGACTAAGGTCTGGGTAACACTGCCTTAAAACATTTTAAGAAGATGGATGGATGAATGTTTCCTTTATTCGGTGTAAAAATCTGAAATTATCGGTATTTCAATAAAATTTATGCAAGATAAATGGGTGATAAAGAAGAGACAGCCTCCACTCTACATAAGATTCGCCTTAGGTAGCAGACCAGTGGAATCTATTACATCTCTACACATCCTCACATATGGTAAGAGACTGTTACAGTTACCACTTGTCCTAGCAGTTTAGGGCAGGATGTCATGTAATATCTGTTTTACAGATGACAACTCCTGCTGTATATTGCTAATGTGAAATGTGTCATTGTCACACCATTCACGTAAATCTTTACTTGGAAGAGTTTTGACTTGATTTAATTCATTTTAACTGATTCTTAGGAAGTGGATCTGTGAGATAACACTTGAGTAACATACTGTTGTATAAGAAGCTGTAATTCTGAATCTAATTTTTATTTATATGCGCATCCTTATCTGAAATTCACTTTGAAAAATACTGGGATACATTAGTTTTCTGTGGATCAAACTCTTGCCTTAACTTAACCTCTTCTTTGCCAGTAAAATTAGCGTATGAAATCAGGAATGACATGGTAAGCCGTTTCCAATCCCCAAAATTTCGTTTGATAAGGGACTTGTTGCGATGACAATGTTGTCAGTTTGGAGGCCATTTTATTTTGCCTAGACAAAATTTCATTTTGCTGACATGGTAAGTGTTCAAAATTATTTTTTGTCATTGCCTCTAAACTTCAGTAGAATGCCATAAAAAATTTCACTCTCAGCCTGTGACTCCATTTCATGCGCTGAACCACCAGTTCTTTTCATATCTGTATCAGCGAAATCCATGGGATTGGCTCCAGATACCGCGTCCATACGTGCTTCAGATTCCATTTTTACAGACTGTTCTACCTCTATTATAACACAAAAAGCTGGTTGAAGTTTTTCGAGTAAAACTGCGTATTTTACTTTAATAACCACACACCAATGCTAACAAAGCTAAACAATAACATCTCAGCCGGGAAATATCAATCAGTTGAAATAGTATAACCGCGCTGTGCCATGTCAAGTACATGTGATGCGAAGTAATTTATCTTGTGGGACTTGACTTCCTAATTTTTGCAGATAATTATAAAAATTTTAATAACAATTTTTTAATAAAATAGCAGTATGTTATGAATAGGAAGGTATGGCAGAGAGTGTGTTACTGTGAACAGTTCAGTGATAGGGTTATTCTTATCAGAATCGACAGCAAACCAAAACCGACAACAACAGTTCAGATCTATATGTCGACGTCGCCAGCTAAAGATGAAGAGATAGAGATAGTATATGCGGTTATTGAAAGGGTAATACAGTACGTAAAGGGAGACGAAAATCTAATAGTCATGGGAGACGGGAAGGAGTAGAAGCGCAGGTTATAGGAGAATATGGGCTAGGGATAAGGAATGAGAGAGGGCAAAGACTAATTGAGTTCTGTAACGAGTTTCAGCTGGTAACAGCAAATACTCTGTTCAAGAATCGCAAGAGGAGGACGTATACTTGGAAAAGGTCTGGTGACACGGAAAGATTTCAGTTAGGTTACATCATGATGAGACAGAGATTCTGAGATCAGATACTGGACTGTAATGCGTACTCAAGAGCAGACATAGACTCTGATCACAATATAGGCTGAAGTTTAAGTCATTTGTCAGGAAGAATCAATTTGCCAAGAAGTGGGATACGGAAGTATTACGGAATAACTAGATATGGTTGAAGTTCTCTTAAGGCTATAGATACAGCAATAAGGAATAGGTCAGTAGGCAGGACAGTTAAAGAGGAATGGACATCTCTAGAAAGGGCCATCACAGAAGTTGGGAAGAACTACATAGGTACAAAGAAGGTAACTGCGAAGTAATCATGGGTAATAGATGAAATACTTCAGCTGATCGATGAAGGGAGGAAATACAAAAATGTTCCGGGAAACTCAGGAATAAAGAAATACAAGTCGTTGAAAAATAAAATGAACAGGAATTGCAGGGACGGTAAGACGAAATGGCTGCAGGAAAAATGTGAAGAAATCGAAAAAGAAATGATTGTAGGAGAGTCAAAACAATCTTCGGTGACATTAAAACGAACTTTGATAGCATTAAGAGTGCAACGGGTATTCCACTGTTAAATGGAGAGCAGAGAGCGGTTTGGTGGAAAGAATACATTGAAAGTCTATATGAGGGGTAAGATTTGTCTGATATGTTAGAAGAAGGAACAGGAGCCGATTTAGAAGAGATAGAGAATCCAGTATTAGAGTTAGAATTTAAAAGAGCTTTGAAGGTCTTAAGATCAAATAAGACAGAAGGGATAATAACATTCCATCAGAATTTCTAAAACCATTTGGGGAAGTGGCAACAAACTGACTATTCACATTGATGTGTAGAATGTATGAGTCTTGTAATATACCACCTGACTTTCGGAAGAACAGCATCCACACAATTTCGAAGACTGCATGAGCAAGTTGCTTACAAGAATAAGATGCAGAGGAAACGAAAAGTGAATTTAGGATGTGTTAGATGACGATCAGTTTGGCTTTAGTAAAGTAAAGGCACGAGAGAGGGAATTCTGACGTTGTGGGTAATAATGGGAGCAAGAATAAAGAAAAATCAAGACACTTTCATAGGATTTGTCGACCTGGAAAAGTCTGACAATGTAAAATGGTGCAAGATGTTCAAAATTCTGAGAAAAGTAGGGATAAGCTATAATAAGAGACGGGTCATACACAATATGTTTTTTTTAAACTTAAATGTAAGATGACCCACACTATAATGTATCATTTCTTTCTGGTGCGGATTTTTGAAATTTTAAATGTAAATAAGAAATTAAAATATTAAGACTGACAGGATATGTCATGTTGCCCAGAAGAAAACGCGACATACAGTTATGAAAATTGTCAACAAGATATTGAATTTTACACTGTTCTTGTGGCATGAGATAATTTCCTTACTCATGCGAGTTTTGCTACAGGCCCAGAAGTTCTCGTTAGAAAGCAGCACATTTGGTGACACAAGACTGTGTTATTGTTAATTGTTTGCATGATATTAATAACCACAATCACACTATGTTAAAAACATAGGCTGTGGGTTCGGTGTATACTCATAAATCTTGAAATGTGGAAACGATAGAACGCTCATGGAGCATAATTACAGCGTCGGAAAATTGACTACTTCCTACTAATTTAAAAGTCCAGAGAAATTTACAAAATATTTAGTTTTGTAGGAATGAGAGGATAATGTATTCAAGCGCCAATATAGAGTCGTAAGTGGCTCTTAAGGTGTTATCATTTCACAACAGAATTCATGATAAGATAATGATGCAAATTTCTGACAGCGTGTCTCAAAGAAGAAGAAGGAAGACCGAACATCAGTTCTCTTATTTTTTAACAAAAAAATTGATAATTTCATAGACAATTCAGACAGTGAAGTGAAGTTCATATTCTGATATATTATCTTCTCGCTAATATCACTGAGACACAATTATTTGTTACAGGGCAAATAATTAATGGTAATTGTGAGTTGACTATTAAGAGCATTTAAATAATATTAGATTTAACCAAGACAGTTACTAGTTTAGTAGTATGTAGTTTTGTGAAACATATCAAACATCGAAATTTGACGTAGGCTGCTGCACTGAAATAAGAAATCGTCAGACGAAAAGAGCCAGCTCGTACTTTGTGATTTCAATGTTGATTTCTGAAAAGATACGATCAGGAAAAGAGAAATAGTATCAATATTTGAGTGTTTCAGTGTAATTTGAATAGTCGGTCTTCCGACCCATCTATAGCAACATAGTGGAACAGTCACTGATACCATTCTTACAGGCAGTGTTCAAGCTGAAACAGTTGAAAGGTATCCAATTTTTAATGGACTATCCGATCATGATACACAGTTAATGGAAATAAAAAAATGTGATGTGGTACAGTCCTGAGGCACGTTGATATCAAGCAGAGAAGCTTATTAATGAGAACAAGATGTTTTAAGACGGGTGGTTCTGGATGAAGTACGAGTATATATAGAAAGAGATGCTAATGTCAAATTCAATTTTTCCTCAGTAAATTTGTGCCAGTATTTGAAAATCGCATTGCTAGAAAATTATCCAGAAGATACATTAAATAAAAACAAGTTAGCTTTGGATGCCTAGAGGAATTAAGGTCTCTAAGAAGAAGAGAAAAATTTGTAAAAGGTCATAGTAAGTCAGGATCTGACATTATTTGCACACTACGAAAAATAATGTAGTATTTTATGGAAAGTACTTAAAATGTCCAGACGTATGCAAGTCCTGACTAAAATAAATAATCCACGCAACGAAATAAAAACTATATGGGAAATTATCTAATGGGAAACTGGACAGCGAGACAGCATGCGAGATGCCATAAAAATTATACTAAATGACGTTGCTGTTACTGATAATTCATAAATTATGAGTACTTTCAACAATTACTTCCTATATTTTGCAGGAAACTAGGATTAAATGGTTCAACTGAAATGGGAGAGAATATCTGAAAAAGACTTTAAACAAATCTTTAACCAGGTAGAAATAGCACCTATATCCTTCAGTGAAATTAACAGAATTCAAAAAGTTCTAAAAACCAAAAAGCCGATGTGGTGTCAATGAGATTTCAAACAGAATTCTGAAAAGTTGTTCCAATTTAATAAGCAATGTCCTCAGTGACATACCCAATGAACCACTGGAATAGCAAAATCTTCCAGGCAGGTTCAGTTATGCAACTATTAAAACTCTTCATAAGAAAGGTGACAAGACAGAGTCAAACAATTATCTCCCAGTTACGTTACTGTCACCTTTTTCCAAAGTATTCGGAAAAGTAATGTTCGCAGGAATAGTTTCACACTTTAGTGCAAACAGTTTATTTAGCAAATCACATTTTGAAACAGCCGCGTGACTGAGAATACTGTTCATACATTCACTCTTCAAATAGTACAGGTCTTAACCAATGAACTGTCGCCAGCTGTATTTTTGGTGATCTTCCCAAGGTGTCTGATAGTGTAGCTCATGTTAGTCTCTGAGAAAAGCTCTGCTTTATTGAACTGATGGCTTTACACACAACTGGTTTTGTCATTCTTAACAAACAGAATGCAAAAGGTTACGATGAATAATTCAAACACTGTCAGAAGGGTAGAAAATTTCAGTGACTGGGGATAAATTAAAAAGAGAGTCCCACAGGATACAATTTTAGGTCCACTCCTATTCTTACATGTGTGCGTAACCTTCCATTTAATATTCAACAAGCAGAATTGATCCTTTTTGCAAATAATACCAGTGTTATAATAAATCCCATTAGGGAGAAAGCAACAGAAAAGGCGGTAAATGACATTTTATAAAGGATTATTAACAGGTTCTCAGATAACGGAGTCTTTCTAAATTTTGAAAAAAAAACACGTTAGTTTCAATTTACACAACAAATAGGGTAATGCCAACAAATGACCAGGATTCGAAATAGGGTAGAGTGCGCCAAATTTTTGGTACATTGATGAAAACTTGGACTGGTAGAAGCATATTACTCAGCTTCTCAAATTAGTAACATCTACTTACGCTCTTCGTTTAATTTCTACTCATAGAAATAAACGAATCAACCTCTTGACGTATTTTACACAGTTACACTCAATAATTTCTTATGGAATAATTTTCTGGGATAACTCATTACTTAGGAAAAAGTTTCTGATCGCAAAAAAGCGAGCAATAAGGACAATATGTGGTATTCATCCACAGACGTCTTCAAGGAGCTAGGAATTTTAACTGCGCCATTACAATACATATATTCTTAATTATATTCATCATAATAATCCATTACAATTTAAGAAGAACAGTGAAGTCCATACCTACATCACTAGAGTGAAAACTGACCTTTATTACATCATATTTTATCAGTCACTGGGTCAGAAAGGAGTTCAATATGCAGCAACACTGCTTTTGATCATTTTCACAGCAACATACACTGTCTGACAGGTAGCAAAGCAAGATTTAAATCTAACTAAGATCGTTTTTCCTGAACAAATCCTTCTATTCCACTGACGAATTTTTACTGAATATGTGGTAGCCAGTAAAAAAGTCATTTCTTCAACTTGTCGTTAAGTGTAGCTGCATGACTAGGACCAAAAAGACGATGTACTCATTTACGTTAGTATCCTGTATAATGACGCGCTCCAAGTTGTTGCGATAAATGAATCGTTCACATGATTTATAGCACATATAACTAACTAACTAACTGCATGCGCCGGACAACAGCTTTGTACGAGGGTAGAAGCAACTAGACATGTGAATTATAACTGGAGCAGTCGGTTTCATCATTACAACGTAACGGTTTGCAAATGAGCTCGCCGTTTCCTACATTAGTGCAACTAATTACGATGGGAGAAGCTTTTTTATCAGTAGCTATACGTACTTACGTATGTACTCAGCAAGCTACCGTAAAGAGCGTGGGAGACGGTATTTCATTTAGTCAGTTTCTACCCGACTCCACTGGCTTACTGAGCGAGAGACAAACTTCTGCCTACATCTTTTGTAGGCACCATAATTTGTGTTGTTCTAATGATTCCTACGCAAAGTACACGCTGGTGGCAGCAGAACTGCCATACAGTCTCACTCTACACCGGTTTCTCTACATTTACCCAAGAGGTTTTCATGTGAAAAACATCGGTTTGTCCTCTAGAATGCCCATTTAAATTCTGCGATCATTTCTACACTGACAGAAAATAGTATCATCAAAATATAATTAATTTAGAGTAATGGAATTTCGGAAATATATTTGTCTAGGTAACATTTTCAAGTGATTGACATTGAAGGATCACAGGTTAACGTAGTATAAAGGCACATTTGCATGCCGAGCGTGAGTTTCCACGGAAACGCGAAATACTAATTAAATAAATAATCAGTGACAAATAAATAAAGCCTATGGCACACAACTGCAGCGCTGTGTCGCTGATAAAACAAAAGCACAATTACGTTACTCTTATGTTTGATTAAGAAGGAGGGAGCTCTGGTTGAAGTGGTGCGAGAAGCACGTATTTTATTTTATTGTCTGGCACACCGCCATATTTCATGTTATAGAAGAATACTGCGAGTTGCAACCACACTAGGCACTCGATTCTGTAAAGAATTATATTTATAAAAGTAAGTAGGATTATGAACTGTAGGCTTATTCATTGCATATATCTGATTTAACTAACTGTGTAACTTTTTTATGTTTAGTAGACAATCACCTCTGTACGACGTATTGGCATGGCTGGCAAATTATTGTAATATTGAGATTTAGATTATGAGTCCGCACCTACCGCAGCAGTCTTTGGAAACGATTTAATTACGAAGTCCGATTATTCAGTTTTATTTCACGGTCAACTACGAGTAACATTGCCTTTACGATAAAGCCATTGTCAAGCGTCTGATACCGAATAATTAAACGTCCACATTTCAGATAAGCAAATACAATTGCAATCACAATCACCATCATACAGATAGAATAATTAACATATTTAAAAAATAACAATATATTTTTTGTATATTTATTTTATTTATTTTATATTGGCGACCGTGACAGGACTTGTTATTTTGTCATTTGTTACATTGTTCTCTTTGTTACATGTAAAAAATCAACTTTCTGGACCTGGACGTCAATGTATGAGAGATAACAAAATCTGAAGATATTTTCCAATTCTGAAATTTTGCGTGAAGACGCAATGAAACTTCCAGCAAAATAAGGTAAGACGCAGCATCTTTGCATTGGTAGGCTTGACCAGACGTATAATTCAGTGTATTAGCTTTTCAGTAAATTCTGTAGTGTTTCTTTTCTGCATAACAGTTTCAGTGATAAATTTCATTCTCAGTACTTTTCCTTAAACAATAACGTATGCAACAATACCAATACACGAGTGTACAATATGGCCGACTTCTGTATGATATCATGTAACATGGCCAGCAGCCATTACCAATAATCTCAAATTCAGTTTATATTTTTAAATTAACAGACAGCCATTGTTGCTACGAGCGATTCATGCTCAACTACATTTTATTTTAAAATCAGTGTCAAAAATTTTCTTGAAACATATATCACGTGTGACATGGTAATAACTAGAAAACAATACGCAAAAATGGAACAGCAGGGACGTACTATTCAGACGCAATCCGACTCGGACGTGAGACAAGTGTTAGAAAATGACTTTACGACAGCAACCGGTAGTGACGATTCATCAAATATTGACGCAAGTGTTGACGAAAATTTTGACGATAGGCCGTCCACTACAAAAATTTCAAAATCTCAATCAGAGCCCATGTTAATGCATGACGTCACGTCTAATGACGCGGCGGGGGCAGAGACCTTGCAAACGGTAAACATTGCCGACATGTTACAAATGCTAATGAAACAAAACGCCGAAAAAATGGCAACCTTAAAGGCACAATTAGAGACACAAAATGAACAGTTAAAAACACAAAATGACGAAATCAAATCTGATCTCATAGCAATCAAGATAGGTAATGACACTTTATGTAAGCGTGTGGAACTTATGGACGCCACACTGACCAAACAGATGACCGAACTCAGTACTAAATTTTCCCAGCTCAATACGAGACAAGAAAAGACTACAACTGACGTAGCACTTTTACAGACACAAGTAAAAAACCTTAATGTCACGTGTGAAGTTCTTACTGAACAAATTCAAACATATCCTTCAGTACATGACAATCTTGAAAAACGAATTACTGACGTACAGAATAAATTTGACGATGTTGAACAACACCTGACTGACATCTTACAATCAGATGCCACAGCTCATTTTCGAAATATTAATAAAGAATTTCATGATTGGGTTGAGAACAAAGACAAACATTTTGATAGATGCTTTCGTGAAAATTTACCAACAATTGTGCACGACTCCGTAGCGCAATACATTACTAATAACAAACAGCTGATCAGTGACGCAGTACAATCCGTCACTGCACCCATGAGACAATTCACCGATCAACTACAGTCTGAATGTAACGAAAATATCAGTCAAAATGTACAGTTCAGAAACCAATATACATTCGAGTATGATACACACATTCCGCACACAACAAATACACAAGAACAAAACACACCACGACTACAACACATACCACGATGTGGAAACACAAACACAAGCTATTATCATGGTAAACCACAGCAACATTATCGTAATTACTCGCCAGCTGAACATACCAGTAATTACAGTGGAATAAATCCATATCACAATGCGAAGGAAGATGAAAGCTTAATGAAACACAGGCAATTTCAGATTTTTATCCCAGAAAAACGAACCATTCATCCGGTGATTTTTCTTAAATCTTTTAGTAACGCATTTCCACGCACTTGGAGTGACCGGAAAAAGATTTCATATATTGTCGGTTACATCCAAGGCGATGCAGCTGTCTGGGCATACAGTCAAGCTGACGTATGTACCACGTACAGTGAGTTTGAGCGTGCTTTTCTGAACAAATTCTGGTCGCAATCCGTCCAGGAGCGACTCAGAAGACAAATTTTAGAACCTGAAACTTTTAACAGTAAAAATGGTAACTTACGCAGATATTTTGAAAAATACTTGAACATGGGACATTTTTTAGACGAACCAGTCGCAACGCGTGATATACTCCGAGCGTTGAAGGCCAAATTGCCTTTCAACATGAAGGAAAAACTCCAACATATCCCGGATGACGATTCAGATTATTTTTTAACAGCTTTAGATTCGGTTGACATGTTACTTGAAGATCAGCGCTTCGCGCGGCAAAACAGCAGCCACAATGTTTACACTAGTGGTATGCAAAACATGCAGGCTTGCCAACACAATTCTGGCGCGCCCACAGTTGGATACGCGGTACAACAAAAACAGCAAACTCGCATGCCGTCTCAGTACGGAAATCAAAATCAACACGTGTATTCCAATACAAACAATAGTTACAACAGTAATAACATTTCATGCGGCAATCCATACAAGAGGCACCGCGGTAATAATTACAACGGTAACAACGGATATAAAGGTAATAACAAAAACACAAACAGAAATAGAAATAATAGTAACTACGAGCCAAGACAGCATCAAGGTTGGACTCGTAACGATCAGTACTTTCATTCAAACTCTGCTTTACCACAGCAGCCACCAGGACAAAATTGGAGCATACCTTACGACCGACAGGTAAGTTATAATGCGCAACAGCAACAACAACCGCAAAAGTTTGGAGATCATAATAGGCAATATCCGAATGTGAATATAATAGAAATGACACCTGATGCACAACCTCAATCTGTGTCAGTATCTAGTACAAATGATAATCCAACAAACTAGAAACAGTCACTACTTTGCCCCAGGTCGTGGCTGAAGAATTCTTGGGGGGCGACTTCAATGTTAATCGGTTATTTGACACCACACTTGAACAACAGAATAATGATATGCCGAGTAATTCTAAACAAAAACTACCTGTTTTATTTATAAGATACAACCACAATAACAATATATCAGATGAACTTTTACAAGACAGTACACAATGTCGTTTAAACACAAATGAAATTGTTTTAGCATCTACTACTGGTGTAGTAGGTGGGATTCCAACTACTATTATCCTAGATACAGGTGCAGCTGTGAGCGTTTTGTCTTTTAATTTCTATAAAAAGATGTGTGAATTGGAACCTGTGCCTGAGTTTCCTGCCCAAAACTGTAAAATAACTACTGCACTAGGTAATAAGTCATGTAGGGTTACGAAGCAAGTTTTTGTAAACGTTAAAATAGGTAATGGAACCGTACAATGGCCATTCCTGGTTGTACAAAACCTTGTGACAAATTGCATATTAGGAATAGATATTATGAGCGAGAAGGACTGCATTATAGACTTCTCCAAAGGTAAATGTATTTTAAATGATAAAGGCAGTGTAATTATTATTGATTTGGACAGGAGAACTCTAAAGCATGACAAACACTGTAGAGGGTACAAGGTTCAGTTAGTACTTGACAATGACATTCAAGACATGCAAACACACTCATCTGACACAGAGCTAATGGACTTGAAAACATTGCTTGATCATAAGATAAGTGAAGCTACAGCTCTCAGTGTACATGAACGTATAAAACTACAGGAAGTGTTATCCAAATATTTACAAGTTTTTACCAAACGATTAGGTGTTATCAACACGTATGTGTACATGATTGAAGTTAAGCCTCACAAGATCTTCTACCATAAGACATATAACGTACCGTTATCTCAACGACCTGCTGTGTGGCAAGAACTAAAACAAATGTTAGACTGGGAGGTCATTGAACCATCCACCTCACCTTATTGTAGTCCTCTACTTGTTGTCAAAAAATCAAATGGAAGCATTAGGTTAGTGTTAGACGCACGAGCTATTAATGAAATAATTTTACCGGTTCACACAAAACCTGAAAATTTAGAAGAGCAATTACAGAAATTTCTAGATGCAAAATATTTTTCCACAATAGATCTCGCTAATTCGTTTTGGCAGGTGGGTATCACTCCTGATTCTCGGAAATATACTGCATTTATGTTCGGGGGGCGAACCTATCAGTTTTGTGTTCTACCCTTCGGACTGAATGTCAGCTCTGGGGTATTCATTACAGCCCTGGATACCGTGCTTGGCGACGATTTAGTTGAGACAGTCACACACTATGTAGATGATATACTGATAGCTACACAATCTTGGAATGAACACGTTGACACTCTTCAAAGAATTTTAGAAAAATTTGCACAAGCTGGAGTCACAGCCAACCTAAGAAAATCAAAATTTGGTTGCAGTGAGATAAAGTATTTAGGACATATCATTAATTCACAGGGCATACGTCCGGATCCCAGTAAATTAGATGCTATCAGAAACTTTCCTAGCCCTCGAACTAAAAAGCAGTTAAAATCATTCCTTGGGCTATGTTCATTTTTCAGACGTTTTTTGCCACAACCACTTTTGAACAGTAAACATCTGCTAAATCTACTCAGAAAGAATCAAGGTTGGATCCGGTTGGAACAGTGCCAGAATGACTTTAATACAATTAAACATGCTTTAGTGAATGCTAACATATTAAGCCATCCAGATTTCAATTTAGATTTTTGTATGACTTGTGACGCTTCACGTACTGGCTTGGGCTGTTGCTTATTTCAAGTTGTAAAGAATAAAGAGGAGGAACAGATAAGAATTATTGGGTTTGCGAGTCGCACTCTAACTGAATGTGAGCGTACATACTCCACTACTGAGTTAGAAACACTTTCCATAGTATGGGCATTCAAGAAATTCAATTATTATTTATTTGGAAAACATACAGTAATTTACACCGATCACCAGGCCCTGAAATTTTTGTTAACTTGTAAACTTGTACATCCTAGACTATCACGATGGGCAGTTACACTTCAGAACTACTCTTTTGAAATTAAGTACATAAGAGGTAAGGACAACACCATTGCAGATACTTTGTCTAGACTTCCACAAGGTATGAATGATACCAACAGTGACTTAGAAAATATAAATGACTACAGGATTCTCTTAATGCAAGACAAGCAGTATCACCAATATTATATTGATATGTGCAGAAACATGGCTGAATTACAAAAATCTGATCCTCACTGGTATAAGATAATAACATTACTGGTAGAAAAACACAATCATCCTTTGTCTAAGTATTACAAGTTACACAATGATGTGTTATTTTACCGCCGACATCCAAATGCTACTAACTGGTGTGTATGCATTCCCAAAGAGTCGGAACGTAATCTAATTTGGCACACACACTTAGTTTGGGGTCATTATGGGACGAAAAAGTGTTTGGCAAAGCTCAGTACATACTGTTATTTTAGCAATATGAGAAGAAAAATTTACAGGGAACTAAATACATGTGTCACATGTCAAAAATCAAATTCTCAGAATTTATCCACAAAAACAGATTTACATTCTATTTTACCTAGTAAACCCCTGGAAATTCTGTGTACTGACATCAGTGGACCGCATCCAGCAAGCTCTGGAGGCGTCAAATATATCTTAGCTTTTCACGATATATTTTCTAAACATGTAAAACTTTATGCTTTAAAATCCGCCACTGCAAATGCTATAATACGAAGATTCTCAAGTGATTACCTGACGCACGTGGGAAAACCTAAAGCAATTCTATCAGATAATGCAGCATACTACTCTGGGTACAAATGGAGAAATTTCTTGAAGGACAATAACATTAAAAGTATATTTATTTGAGGTTTAGTCCACAATGTAACGCGACTGAGAGACTTTTCCGAGAATTAAATCGATTCAGGAGGACCTATATTTCATCAAAAC
The DNA here is from genome assembly GCF_023864345.2 of Schistocerca serialis cubense. NCBI lineage: Eukaryota > Metazoa > Arthropoda > Insecta > Orthoptera > Acrididae > Schistocerca > Schistocerca serialis. Next base: position 582,073,518 of record NC_064643.1, read on the forward strand.
ATACTAATTGGGTGTCCTACCTAAGTCTTTTCGAAGACGTACACAATAACTTAAATATTTACGATACGAATTACACACATAACGAGATCATGTTCGATTGCAAACAGAACGATCAGTGGATAGAACCATTACCTAAGTTGTCAGACAAGGAAATCACACCTGAACAGAAAATAAAAGAAGTATTGACTACATTGACACATCACGCACAAATACGAAACAAACATCACAGAAACATAATAAAAAGAAAACAAAAATTCGAGGTAGGAATGCTTGTACTACTTCGTACTCATCATAAATCTGTAGCACTCAAACGACGCAACGCTAAGTGGCGTCTGCTATATGAAGGACCTTATATAATTGTTAACATACCGCATCCTGGTGCGTATCTGTTACATCATCCTAGAACTTATAAAGGCACATTTGCATGCCGAGCGTGAGTTTCCGCGGGAACGCGAAATACTAATTAAATAAATAATCAGTGACAAATAAATAAAGCCTATGGCACACAACTGCAGCGCTGTGTCGCTGATAAAACAAAAGCATAATTACGTTACTCTTATGTTTGATTAAGAAAGGAGAGCTCTGGTAGAAGTGGTGCGAGAAGCACGTATTTTTATTTTATTGTCTGGCACACCGCCATATTTCATGTTATAGAAGAATACTGCGAGTTGCAACCACACTAGGCACTCGATTCTGTAAAGAATTATATTTATAAAAGTAAGTAGGATTATGAACTGTAGGCTTATTCATTGAATATATCTGATTTAACTAACTGTGTAACTTTTTTATGTTTAGTAGACAATCACCTCTGTACGACGTATTGGCATGGCTGGCAAATTATTGTAATATTGAGATTTAGATTATGAGTCCGCACCTACCGCAGCAGTCTTTGGAAACAATTTAATTACGAAGTCCGATTATTCAGTTTTATTTCACGGTCAACTACGAGTAACATTGCCTTTACGAAAAAGCCATTGTCAAGCGTCTGATACCGAATAATTAAACGTCCACGTTCCAGATAAGCAAATACAATTGCAATCACAATCACCATCATACAGATAGAATAATCAATATCTAAATAACAATATATTTTTTTATTAATTTATTTTATTTATTTTATATTGGCGACTGCGTGTCGGACTTGTTATTTTGTCATTTGTTACATTGTTCTCTTTGTTTCATGTAAAAAATCAACTTTCTGGACCTGGACGTCAATGTATGAGAGATAACAAAATCTGAAGATATTTTCCAATTCTGAAATTTTGCGGGAAGACGCAATGAAACTTCCAGCAAAATAAGGTAAGACGCCGCATCTTTGCATTGGTAGGCTTGACCAGACGTATAATTCAGTGTATTAGCTTTTCAGTAAATTCTGTAGTGTTTCTTTTTTGCATAACAGTTTCAGTGATAAATTTCATTCTCAGTACTTTTCCCCAAACAATAACGTATGCAACAATACCAATACACGAGTGTACAATATGGCCGACTTCTGTACGATATCATGTAACATGGCCAGCAGCCATTACCAATAATCTCAAATTCAGTTTATATTTTTAAATTAACAGACAGCCATTGTTGCTACGAGCGATTCATGCTCAACTACATTTTATTTTAAAATCAGTGTCAAAAATTTTCTTGGAACATATATCACGTGTGGCATGGTAATAACTAGAAAACAATACGCAAAAATGGAACAGCAAGGACGTACTGTTCAGACGCAATCCGACTCGGACGTGAGACAAGTGTTAGAAAATGACTTTACGACAGCAACCGGAGGTGACGATTCATCAAATATTGACGCAAGTGTTGACGAAAATTTTGACGTTAGGCCGTCCACTACAAAAATTTCAAAATCTCAATCAGAGCCCATGTTAATGCATGACGTCACGTCTAATGACGCGGCGGGGGCAGAGACCTTGCAAACGGTAAACATTGCCGACATGTTACAAATGCTAATGAAACAAAACGCCGAAAACATGGCAACCTTAAAGGCACAATTAGAGAAACAGAATGAACAGTTAAAAACACAAAATGACGAAATCAAATCTGATCTCATAGCAATCAAGATAGGTAATGACACTTTATGTAAGCGTGTGGAACTTATAGACGCCACACTGACCAAACAGATGACCGAACTCAGTACTAAATTTTCCCAGCTCAATACGAGACAAGAAAAGACTACAACTGACGTAGCACTTTTACAGACACAAGTAAAAAACCTTAATGTCACGTGTGAAGTTCTTACTGAACAAATTCAAACATATCCTTCAGTACATGACAATCTTGAAAAACGAATTACTGACGTACAGAATAAATTTGACGATGTTGAACAACACCTGACTGACATCTTACAATCAGATGCCACAGCTCATTTTCGAAATATTAATAAAGAATTTCATGATTGGGTTGAGAACAAAGACAAACATTTTGATAGATGCTTTCGTGAAAATTTACCAACAATTGTGCACGACTCCGTAGCGCAATACATTACTAATAACAAACAGCTGATCAGTGACGCAGTACAATCCGTCACTGCACCCATGAGACAATTCACCGATCAACTACAGTCTGAATGTAACGAAAATATCAGTCAAAATGTACAGTTCAGAAACCAATATACATTCGAGTATGATACACACATTCCGCACACGACAAATACACAGGAACAAAACACACCAGGACTACAACACATACCACGATGTGGAAACACAAACACAAGCTATTATCATGGTAAACCACAGCAACATTATCGTAATTACTCGCCAGCTGAACATACCAGTAATTACAGTGGAATAAATCCATATCACAATGCGAAGGAAGATGAAAGCTTAATGAAACACAGGCAATTTCAGATTTTTATCCCAGAAAAACGAACCATTCATCCGGTGATTTTTCTTAAATCTTTTAGTAACGCATTTCCACGCACTTGGAGTGACCGGAAAAAGATTTCATATATTGTCGGTTACATCCAAGGCGATGCAGCTGTCTGGGCATACAGTCAAGCTGACGTATGTACCACGTACAGTGAGTTTGAGCGTGCTTTTCTGAACAAATTCTGGTCGCAATCCGTCCAGGAGCGACTCAGAAGACAAATTTTAGAACCTGAAACTTTTAACAATAAAAATGGTAACTTACGCAGATATTTTGAAAAATACTTGAACATGGGACTTTTTTAGACGAACCAGTCGCAACGCGTGATATACTCCGAGCGTTGAAGGCCAAATTGCCTTTCAACATGAAGGAAAAACTCCTACATATCCCGGATGACGATTCAGATTATTTTTTAACAGCTTTAGATTCGGTTGACATGTTACTTGAAGATCAGCCACAATGTTTACACTAGTGGTATGCAAAACATGCAGGCTTGCCAACACAATTCTGGCGCGCCCACAGTTGGATACGCGGTACAACAAAAACAGCAAACTCACATGCCGTCTCAGTACGGAAATCAAAATCAACACGCGTATTCCAATACAAACAATAGTTACAACAGTAATAACATTTCATGCGGCAATCCATACAAAAGGCACCGCGGTAATAACTACAACGGTAACAACGGATATAAAGGTAATAACAAAAACACAAACAGAAATAAAAATAATAATAACTACGAGCCAAGACAGCATCAAGGTTGGACTCGTAACGATCAGTACTTTCATTCAAACTCTGCTTTACCACAGCAGCCACCAGGACAAAATTGGAGCATACCTTACGACCGACAGGTAAGTTATAATGCGCAACAGCAACAACAACCGCAAAAGTTTGGAGATCATAATAGGCAATATCCGAATGTGAATATAATAGAAATGACACCTGATGCACAACCTCAATCTGTGTCAGTACCTAGTACAAATGATAATCCAACAAACTAGAAACAGTCACTACTTTGCCCCAGGTCGTGGCTGAAGAGTTCTTGGGGGGCGACTTCAATGTTAATCAGTTATTTGACACCACACTTGAACAACAGAATAATGATATGCCGAGTAATTCTAAACAAAAACTACCTGTTTTATTTATAAGATACAACCACAATAACAATATATCAGATGAACTTTTACAAGACAGTACACAATGTCGTTTAAACACAAATGAAATTGTTTTAGCATCTACTACTGGTGTAGTAGGTGGGATTCCAACTACTATTATCCTAGATACAGGTGCAGCTGTGAGCGTTTTGTCTTTTAATTTCTATAAAAAGATGTGTGAATTGGAACCTGTGCCTGAGTTTCCTGCCCAAAACTGTAAAATAACTACTGCACTAGGTAATAAGTCATGTAGGGTTACGAAGCAAGTTTTTGTAAACGTTAAAATAGGTAATGGAACCGTACAATGGCCATTCCTGGTTGTACAAAACCTTGTGACAAATTGCATATTAGGAATAGATATTATGAGCGAGAAGGACTGCATTATAGACTTCTCCAAAGGTAAATGTATTTTAAATGATAAAGGCAGTGTAATTATTATTGATTTGGACAGGAGAACTCTAAAGCATGACAAACACTGTAGAGGGTACAAGGTTCAGTTAGTACTTGACAATGACATTCAAGACATGCAAACACACTCATCTGACACAGAGCTAATGGACTTGAAAACATTGCTTGATCATAAGATAAGTGAAGCTACAGCTCTCAGTGTACATGAACGTATAAAACTACAGGAAGTGTTATCCAAATATTTACAAGTCTTTACCAAACGATTAAGTGTTATCAACACGTATGTGTACAAGATTGAAGTTAAGCCTCACAAGATCTTCTACCATAAGACATATAACGTACCGTTATCTCAACGACCTGCTGTGTGGCAAGAACTAAAACAAATGTTAGATTGGAAGGTCATTGAACCATCCACCTCACCTTATTGTAGTCCTCTACTTGTTGTCAAAAAATCAAATGGAAGCATTAGGTTAGTGTTAGACGCACGAGCTATTAATGAAATAATTTTACCGGTTCACACAAAACCTGAAAATTTAGAAGAGCAATTACAGAAATTTCTAGATGCAAAATATTTTTCCACAATAGATCTCGCTAATTCGTTTTGGCAGGTGGGTATCACTCCTGATTCTCGGAAATATACTGCATTTATGTTCGGGGGGCGAACCTATCAGTTTTGTGTTCTACCCTTCGGACTGAATGTCAGCTCTGGGGTATTCATTACAGCCCTGGATACCGTGCTTGGCGACGATTTAGTTGAGACAGTCACACACTATGTAGATGATATACTGATAGCTACACAATCTTGGAATGAACACGTTGACACACTTCAAAGAATTTTAGAAAAATTTGCACAAGCTGGAGTCACAGCCAACCTAAGAAAATCAAAATTTGGTTGCAGTGAGATAAAGTATTTAGGACATATCATTAATTCACAGGGCATACATCCGGATCCCAGTAATTTAGATGCTATCAGAAACTTTCCTAGCACTCGAACTAAAAAGCAGTTAAAATCATTCCTTGGGCTATGTTCATTTTTCAGACGTTTTTTGCCACAACCACTTTTGAACAGTAAACATCTGCTAAATCTACTCAGAAAGAATCAAGGTTGGATCCGGTCGGAACAGTGCCAGAATGACTTTAATACAATTAAACATGCTTTAGTGAATGCTAACATATTGAGCCATCCAGATTTCAATTTAGATTTTTGTATGACTTGTGACGCTTCACGTACTGGCTTGGGCTGTTGCTTATTTCAAGTTGTAAAGAATAAAGAGGAGGAACAGATAAGAATTATTGGGTTTGCGAGTCGCACTCTAACTGAATGTGAGTGTACATACTCCACTACTGAGTTAGAAACACTTTCCATAGTATGGGCATTCAAGAAATTCAATTATTATTTATTTGGAACACATACAGTAATTTACACCGATCACCAGGCCCTGACATTTTTGTTAACTTGTAAACTTGTACATCCTAGACTATCACGATGGGCAGTTACACTTCAGAACTACTCTTTTGAAATTAAGTACATAAGAGGTAAGGACAACACCATTGCAGATACTTTGTCTAGACTTCCACAAGGTATGAATGATACCAACAGTGACTTAGAAAATATAAATGACTACAGGATTCTCTTAATGCAAGACAAGCAGTATCACCAATATTATATTGATATATGCAGAAACATGGCTGAATTACAAAAATCAGATCCTCACTGGTATAAGATAATAACATTACTGATAGAAAAACACAATCATCCTTTGACTAAGTATTACAAGTTACACAATGATGTGTTATTTTACCGCCGACATCCAAATGCTACTAACTGGTGTGTATGCATTCCCAAAGAGTCGGAACGTAATCTAATTTGGCACACACACTTAGTTTGGGGTCATTATGGGACGAAAAAGTGTTTGGCAAAGCTCAGTACATACTGTTATTTTAGGAATATGAGAAGAAAAATTTACAGGGAACTAAATACATGTGTCACATGTCAAAAATCAAATTCTCAGAATTTATCCACAAAAACAGATTTACATTCTATTTTACCTAGTAAACCCCTGGAAATTCTGTGTACTGACATCAGTGGACCGCATCCAGCAAGCTCTGGAGGCGTCAAATATATCTTAGCTTTTCACGATATATTTTCTAAACATGTTAAACTTTATGCTTTAAAATCCGCCACTGCAAATGCTATAATACTAAGATTCTCAAGTGATTACCTGGCGCACGTGGGAAAACCTAAAGCAATTCTATCAGATAATGCAGCATACTACTCTGGATACAAATGGAGAAATTTCTTGAAGGACAATAACATTAAAAGTATATTTATTTCGAGGTTTAGTCCACAATGTAACGCGACTGAGAGACTTTTCCGAGAATTAAATCGATTCATGAGGACCTATATTTCATCAAAACATACTAATTGGGTGTCCTACCTAAGTCTTTACGAAGACGTACACAATAACTTAAATATTTACGATACAAATTACACACCTAACGAGATCATGTTCAATTGCAAACAGAACGATCAGTGGATAGAACCATTACCTAAGTTGTCAGACAAGGAAATCACACCTGAACAGAAAATAAAAGAAGTATTGACTACATTGACACATCACGCACAAATACGAAACAAACATCACAGAAACATAATAAAAAGAAAACAAAAATTCGAGGTAGGAATGCTTGTACTACTTCGTACTCATCATAAATCTGTAGCACTCAAACGACGCAACGCTAAGTGGCGTCTGCTATATGAAGGACCTTATATAATTGTTAACATACCGCATCCTGGTGCGTATCTGTTACAACATCCTAGAACTAACAAAATTATTGGGCTATACGCACACCGAGATCTTAGAGCATTTCATGCTGAATAATGTCAAAGTCATACACATCAAAATATTGCTAAGCAACTCGAAAAACTCTGTTGTTACAACACAGATAATAAGTAGTATAGAAATTTTCATTTCAGCGGTTCCAGTGACGCAGTTGAAGACAGAAGAACTCTTCTTTCAGCGCGCGCCTCCACCTGAAAGACAGAATATTAAAGTAAAATTTATGATTACGTAGCAGTGGATGACATATTAATTTTTCACGGAACATTTGTTACTGAAGGTACCACTGACTTGGTGTGACACCTGACCAACTGACAGACGTCATCTGTGAAGCGATCTTTTACTTTGAGAAATAGATTAGACACACATCTCTCAACACGAAAAGCATCTATCGGTAGTCAAGGCCACACAGACACTCTACACACACGCACAAAACGCGAGAAATCGAACATTTTCTCTCTCTTACTATTTTGAATATTTATTGAGTAGTGAAAACGCCTGGTCTTGCCTACTGATGTAATGAATGTTGTGTCTAACCTATCTTAATATCAGATGACATCACAAAAAACATCGATAATATCCCAGCAAAACCGCTAAAGAGGATGTAAATATCTGCAATTCATGAAATCAAATGTGACACAATGTAATAACCTATAGCGATGTAATGATGATATAAACATGTTTATGTGCAACTATATTATGTTTATGCTAAGAAAATATGTGACGTGTGTATGTATAATTACTTATTTTTTTAACTGATGTATAGTGTAACTGTTACTATGTAAAAATTTGAACAAAACGAGTGCCAAAAAGACATTGCATAGTGAACCACTGTTCACGGACATTAACGAACATTACTAACTCTGCAACTACGCGGAAACCTATGTGAAAGAAACTGTTAATGCCATTCATTATGCAGCGTATCAATGTAAACGCGATGAACGATTTCCTTGATTAATAACTACGAACATTTAGGTGAGCTATATTCAGCAAAAAACTGAAAATGTGAAGTGCATAATTCGTGCATCGTCTAGTGACATTACTACAGTACCCAACTTCAAGATGTTAACTGGATTAAATGGACACAAAGTGCCTGTCCAGAAAACAACACGACGGGTGGAAGAATTTTGGTTGGAACTTCAGGGAATGAAATGTTCTCGAAATGTGACGGACACTCTTACCTGGACTGTCCAAGGATCGACGCCAGCTATGTGCCGTCCGAGGTTCTGCAACCAAGCTTCCACAGAATGTAAAAAACGAACTGCACGTGGACCAATTACTCGACGGGTCACGTCTGATCTGTAATAAGCAATGCTTTTAGTCACAACCAACTGCATCACTACGACTATAATGGAAATGAGAAATGGACACGCTTATGTATTAATCACGTTGTTATACAACGATGTTACTGTGATCAAAAAACTTTACCACGACGATACTAACCTGTAAAAAATTATTGTGCAGCGGATGAATATGAACTGTAATAACGACACGATGTGTATTGGTCAATGCACATGAAAAATACGGACATTTTTCTTTGAAGTATTTCAAAACAATACTATGTAACTAAGAACATTCAACAATCTAAGTTGTATTGTGTTATAACAAATATTGTAAATTTAAAACTAAGTTACCTGTCATAGAATGTAGTCTTCATATGTAATCTTGGTTGAATATTTTCTTTGTGCAACGACTGAAAAACGCGCGCACACGAACAATATGATCTGCAATACTGTGCCGCATGAATCTAACTGTACGATATAACGGCAGTGCCGCAGTTACACAGACGCTTCTGCGCATGCGCGCACTCTATCTGCCAACATTAGAACTTTTACCGCGCGCCCGCGTCATTCAAATTTTGTATATAATGTGTATAATGTGTAATGTAAGTCATGTAAATAGTTGTAGATAACTTAGATTTTCTTGTGCCTTTAGGTGAATTGCTCGCCTGCAGGTGTGTCCTTCCGCCTCGCAATTCAGGGGGCAATATAAAGGCACATTTGCATGCCGAGCGTGAGTTTCCGCGGAAACGCGAAATACTAATTAAATAAATAATCAGTGACAAATAAATAAAGCCTATGGCACACAACTGCAGCGCTGTGTCGCTGATAAAACAAAAGCATAATTACGTTACTCTTATGTTTGATTAAGAAAGGAGAGCTCTGGTAGAAGTGGTGCGAGAAGCACGTATTTTTATTTTATTGTCTGGCACACCGCCATATTTCATGTTATAGAAGAATACTGCGAGTTGCAACCACACTAGGCACTCGATTCTGTAAAGAATTATATTTATAAAAGTAAGTAGGATTATGAACTGTAGGCTTATTCATTGAATATATCTGATTTAACTAACTGTGTAACTTTTTTATGTTTAGTAGACAATCACCTCTGTATGACGTATTGGCATGGCTGGCAAATTATTGTAATATTGAGATTTAGATTATGAGTCCACACCTACCGCAGCAGTCTTTGGAAACGATTTAATTACGAAGTCCAATTATTCAGTTTTATTTCACGGTCAACTACGAGTAACATTGCCTTTACGAAAAAGCCATTGTCAAGCGTCTGATACCGAATAATTAAACGTCCACGTTCCAGATAAGCAAATACAATTGCAATCACAATCACCATCATACAGATAGAATAATTAACATATTTAAAATAATAATACATTTAATTTAATTTATTTTATTTATTTTATAAACTAACAAAATTATTGGGCTATACACACACCGAGATCTTAGAGCATTTCATGCTGAATAATGTCAAGGTCATACCCATCAAAATATTGCTAAGCAACTCGAAAAACTCTGTTGTTACAACACAGATAATAAGTAGTATAGAAATTTTCATTTCAGCGGTTCCAGTGACGCAGTTGAAGACAGAAGAACTCTTCTTTCAGCGTGCGCCTTCACCTGAAAGACGGAATATTAAAGTAAAATTTATGATTACGTAGCAGTAGATGACATATTAATTTTTCACGGAACATTTGTTACTGAAGGTACCACTGACTTGGTGTGACATCTGACCAACTGACAGACGTCATCTGTGAAGCGATCTTTTACTTTGAGAAATAGATTAGACGCACATCTCTCAACACGAAAAGCATCTATCAGTAGTCAAGGCCACACAGACACTCTACACACACGCACAAAACGCGAGGAATCGAACATTTTCTCTCTTTTACTATTTTGAATATTTATTGAGTAGTGAAAACGCCTGGTCTTGCCTACTGATGTAATGAATGTTGTGTCTAACCTATCTTAATTTCAGATGACATCACAAAAAACATCGATAATATCCCAGCAAAACCGCTAATGAGGATGTAAATATCTGCAATTCATGAAATCAAATGTGACACAATGTAATAACCTATAGCGATGTAATGATGATGTAAACATGTTTATGTGCAACTATATTATGTTTATGCTAAGAAAATATGTGACGTGTGTATGTATAATTACTTATTTTTTTAACTGATGTATAGTGTAACTGTTACTATGTAAAAATTTGAACAAAACGAGTGCCAAAAAGACATTGCATAGTGAACCACTGTTCACGGACATTAACGAACATTACTAACTCTGCAACTACGCGGAAACCTATGTGAAAGAAACTGTTAATGCCATTCATTATGCAGCGTATCAATGTAAACGCGATGAACGATTTCCTTGATTAATAACTACGAACATTTAGGTGAGCTATATTCAGCAAAAAACTGAAAATGTGAAGTGCATAATTCGTGCATCGTCTAGTGACATTACTACAGTACCCAACTTCAAGATGTTAACTGGATTAAATGGACACAAAGTGCCTGTCCAGAAAACAACACGACGGGTGGAAGAATTTTGGTTGGAACTTCAGGGAATGAAATGTTCTCGAAATGTGACGGACACTCTTACCTGACTGTCCAAGGATCGACGCCAGCTATGTGCCGTCCGAGGTTCTGCAACCAAGCTTCCACAGAATGTAAAAAACGAACTGCACGTGGACCAATTACTCGACGGGTCACGTCTGATCTGTAATAAGCAATGCTTTTAGTCACAACCAACTGCATCACTACGACTATAATGGAAATGAGAAATGGACACGCTTATGTATTAATCACGTTGTTATACAACGATGTTACTGTGATCAAAAAACTTTACCACGACTATACTAACCTGTAAAAAATTATTGTGCAGCGGATGAATATGAACTGTAATAACGACACGATGTGTATTGGTCAACGCACCTGAAAAATACGGACATTTTTCTTTGAAGTATTTCAAAACAATACTATGTAACTAAGAACATTCAACAATCTAAGTTGTATTGTGTTATAACAAATATTGTAAATTTAATACTAAGTTACCTGTCATAGAATGTAGTCTTCATATGTAATCTTGGTTGAATATTTTCTTTGTGCAACGACTGAAAAACGCGCGCACACGAACAATATGAACTGCAATACTGTGCCGCGTGATCTAACTGCACGATATAACGGCAGTGCCGCAGTTACACAGACGCTTCTGCGCATGCGCGCACTCTATCTGCCAACATTTGAACTTTTACCGCGTGCCCGCGTCATTCAAATTTTGTATATAATGTGTATAATGTGTAATGTAAGTCATGTAAATAGTTGTAGATAACTTAGATTTTCTTGTGCCTTTAGGTGAATTGCTCGCCTGCAGGTGTGTCCTTCCGCCTCGCAATTCAGGGGGCAATATAAAGGCACATTTGCATGCCGAGCGTGAGTTTCCGCGGAAACGCGAAATACTAATTAAATAAATAATCAGTGACAAATAAATAAAGCCTATGGCACACAACTGCAGCGCTGTGTCGCTGATAAAACAAAAGCATAATTACGTTACTCTTATGTTTGATTAAGAAAGGAGAGCTCTGGTAGAAGTGGTGCGAGAAGCACGTATTTTTATTTTATTGTCTGGCACACCGCCATATTTCATGTTATAGAAGAATACTGCGAGTTGCAACCACACTAGGCACTCGATTCTGTAAAGAATTATATTTATAAAAGTAAGTAGGATTATGAACTGTAGGCTTATTCATTGAATATATCTGATTTAACTAACTGTGTAACTTTTTTATGTTTAGTAGACAATCACCTCTGTACGACGTATTGGCATGGCTGGCAAATTATTGTAATATTGAGATTTAGATTATGAGTCCGCACCTACCGCAGCAGTCTTTGGAAACGATTTAATTACGAAGTCCAATTATTCAGTTTTATTTCATTGTCAACTACGAGTAATATTGCCTTTACGAAAAAGCCATTGTCAAGCGTCTGATACCGAATAATTAAACGTCCACGTTCCAGATAAGCAAATACAATTGCAATCACAATCACCATCATACAGAAAGAATAATTAACATATTTAAAATAACAATACATTTAATTTAATTTATTTTATTTATTTTATAAACTAACATAATTATTGGGCTATACACACACCGAGATCTTAGAGCATTTCATGCTGAATAATGTCAAGGTCATACCCATCAAAATATTGCTAAGCAACTCGAAAAACTCTGTTGTTACGACACAGATAATAAGTAGTATAGAAATTTTCATTTCAGCGGTTCCAGTGACGCAGTTGAAGACAGAAGAACTCTTCTTTCAGCGTGCGCCTTCACCTGAAAGACGGAATATTAAAGTAAAATTTATGATTACGTAGCAGTAGATGACATATTAATTTTTCACGGAACATTTGTTACTGAAGGTACCACTGACTTGGTGTGACATCTGACCAACTGACAGACGTCATCTGTGAAGCGATCTTTTACTTTGAGAAATAGATTAGACGCACATCTCTCAACACGAAAAGCATCTATCAGTAGTCAAGGCCACACAGATACTCTACACACACGCACAAAACGCGAGGAATCGAACATTTTCTCTCTTTTACTATTTTGAATATTTATTGAGTAGTGAAAACGCCTGGTCTTGCCTACTGATGTAATGAATGTTGTGTCTAACCTATCTTAATTTCAGATGACATCACAAAAAACATCGATAATATCCCAGCAAAACCGCTAATGAGGATGTAAATATCTGCAATTCATGAAATCAAATGTGACACAATGTAATAACCTATAGCGATGTAATGATGATGTAAACATGTTTATGTGCAACTATATTATGTTTATGCTAAGAAAATATGTGACGTGTGTATGTATAATTACTTATTTTTTTAACTGATGTATAGTGTAACTGTTACTATGTAAAAATTTGAACAAAACGAGTGCCAAAAAGACATTGCATAGTGAACCACTGTTCACGGACATTAACGAACATTACTAACTCTGCAACTACGCGGAAACCTATGTCAAAGAAACTGTTAATGCCATTCATTATGCAGCGTATCAATGTAAACGCGATGAACGATTTCCTTGATTAATAACTACGAACATTTAGGTGAGCTATATTCAGCAAAAAACTGAAAATGTGAAGTGCATAATTCGTGCATCGTCTAGTGACATTACTACAGTACCCAACTTCAAGATGTTAACTGGATTAAATGGACACAAAGTGCCTGTCCAGAAAACAACACGACGGGTGGAAGAATTTTGGTTGGAACTTCAGGGAATGAAATGTTCTCGAAATGTGACGGACACTCTTATCTGGACTGTCCAAGGATCGACGCCAGCTATGTGCCGTCCGAGGTTCTGCAACCAAGCTTCCACGGAATGTAAAAAACGAACTGCACGTGGACCAATTACTCGACGGGTCACGTCTGATCTGTAATAAGCAATGCTTTTAGTCACAACCAACTGCATCACTACGACTATAATGGAAATGAGAAATGGACACGCTTATGTATTAATCACGTTGTTATACAACGATGTTACTGTGATCAAAAAACTTTACCACGACTATACTAACCTGTAAAAAATTATTGTGCAGCGGATGAATATGAACTGTAATAACGACACGATGTGTATTGGTCAACGCACCTGAAAAATACGGACATTTTTCTTTGAAGTATTTCAAAACAATACTATGTAACTAAGAACATTCAACAATCTAAGTTGTATTGTGTTATAACAAATATTGTAAATTTAATACTAAGTTACCTGTCATAGAATGTAGTCTTCATATGTAATCTTGGTTGAATATTTTCTTTGTGCAACGACTGAAAAACGCGCGCACACGAACAATATGAACTGCAATACTGTGCCGCGTGATCTAACTGCACGATATAACGGCAGTGCCGCAGTTACACAGACGCTTCTGCGCATGCGCGCACTCTATCTGCCAACATTTGAACTTTTACCGCGCGCCCGCGTCATTCAAATTTTGTATATAATGTGTATAATGTGTAATGTAAGTCATGTAAATAGTTGTAGATAACTTAGATTTTCTTGTGCCTTTAGGTGAATTGCTCGCCTGCAGGTGTGTCCTTCCGCCTCGCAATTCAGGGGGCAATATAAAGGCACATTTGCATGCCGAGCGTGAGTTTCCGCGGAAACGCGAAATACTAATTAAATAAATAATCAGTGACAAATAAATAAAGCCTATGGCACACAACTGCAGCGCTGTGTCGCTGATAAAACAAAAGCATAATTACGTTACTCTTATGTTTGATTAAGAAAGGAGAGCTCTGGTAGAAGTGGTGCGAGAAGCACGTATTTTTATTTTATTGTCTGGCACACCGCCATATTTCATGTTATAGAAGAATACTGCGAGTTGCAACCACACTAGGCACTCGATTCTGTAAAGAATTATATTTATAAAAGTAAGTAGGATTATGAACTGTAGGCTTATTCATTGAATATATCTGATTTAACTAACTGTGTAACTTTTTTATGTTTAGTAGACAATCACCTCTGTACGACGTATTGGCATGGCTGGCAAATTATTGTAATATTGAGATTTAGATTATGAGTCCACACCTACCGCAGCAGTCTTTGGAAACGATTTAATTACGAAGTCCAATTATTCAGTTTTATTTCATGGTCAACTACGAGTAACATTGCCTTTACGAAAAAGCCATTGTCAAGCGTCTGATACCGAATAATTAAACGTCCACGTTCCAGATAAGCAAATACAATTGCAATCACAATCACCATCATACAGATAGAATAATTATCATATTTAAAATAACAATACATTTAATTTAATTTATTTTATTTATTTTATAAACTAACAAAATTATTGGGCTATACGCACACCGAGATCTTAGAGCATTTCATGCTGAATAATGTCAAGGTCATACCCATCGAAATATTGCTAAGCAACTCGAAAAACTCTGTTGTTACAACACAGATAATAAGTAGTATAGAAATTTTCATTTCAGCGGTTCCAGTGACGCAGTTGAAGACAGAAGAACTCTTCTTTCAGCGTGCGCCTTCACCTGAAAGACGGAATATTAAAGTAAAATTTATGATTACGTAGCAGTAGATGACATATTAATTTTTCACGGAACATTTGTTACTGAAGGTACCACTGACTTGATGTGACATCAGACCAACTGACAGACGTCATCTGTGAAGCGATCTTTTACTTTGAGAAATAGATTAGACGCACATCTCTCAACACGAAAAGCATCTATCAGTAGTCAAGGCCACACCGACACTCTACACACACGCACAAAACGTGAGGAATCGAACATTTTCTCTCTTTTACTATTTTGAATATTTATTGAGTAGTGAAAACGCCTGGTCTTGCCTACTGATGTAATGAATGTTGTGTCTAACCTATCTTAATTTCAGATGACATCACAAAAAACATCGATAATATCCCAGCAAAACCGCTAATGAGGATGTAAATATCTGCAATTCATGAAATCAAATGTGACACAATGTAATAACCTATAGCGATGTAATGATGATGTAAACATGTTTATGTGCAACTATATTATGTTTATGCTAAGAAAATATGTGACGTGTGTATGTATAATTACTTATTTTTTTAACTGATGTATAGTGTAACTGTTACTATGTAAAAATTTGAACAAAACGAGTGCCAAAAAGACATTGCATAGTGGACCACTGTTCACGGACATTAACGAACATTACTAACTCTGCAACTACGCGGAAACCTATGTGAAAGAAACTGTTAATGCCATTCATTATACAGCGTATCAATGTAAACGTGATGAACGATTTCCTTGATTAATAACTACGAACATTTAGGTGAGCTATATTCAGCAAAAAACTGAAAATGTGAAGTGCATAATTCGTGCATCGTCTAGTGACATTACTACAGTACCCAACTTCAAGATGTTAACTGGATTAAATGGACACAAAGTGCCTGTCCAGAAAACAACACGACGGGTGGAAGAATTTTGGTTGGAACTTCAGGGAATGAAATGTTCTCGAAATGTGACGGACACTCTTACCTGGACTGTCCAAGGATCGACGCCAGCTATGTGCCGTCCGAGGTTCTGCAACCAAGCTTCCACGGAATGTAAAAAACGAACTGCACGTGGACCAATTACTCGACGGGTCACGTCTGATCTGTAATAAGCAATGCTTTTAGTCACAACCAACTGCATCACTACGACTATAATGGAAATGAGAAATGGACACGCTTATGTATTAATCACGTTGTTATACAACGATGTTACTGTGATCAAAAAACTTTACCACGACTATACTAACCTGTAAAAAATTATTGTGCAGCGGATGAATATGAACTGTAATAACGACACGATGTGTATTGGTCAACGCACCTGAAAAATACGGACATTTTTCTTTGAAGTATTTCAAAACAATACTATGTAACTAAGAACATTCAACAATCTAAGTTGTATTGTGTTATAACAAATATTGTAAATTTAATACTAAGTTACCTGTCATAGAATGTAGTCTTCATATGTAATCTTGGTTGAATATTTTCTTTGTGCAACGACTGAAAAACGCGCGCACACGAACAATATGAACTGCAATACTGTGCCGCGTGATCTAACTGCACGATATAACGGCAGTGCCGCAGTTACACAGACGCTTCTGCGCATGCGCGCACTCTATCTGCCAACATTTGAACTTTTACCGCGTGCCCGCGTCATTCAAATTTTGTATATAATGTGTATAATGTGTAATGTAAGTCATGTAAATAGTTGTAGATAACTTAGATTTTCTTGTGCCTTTAGGTGAATTGCTCGCCTGCAGGTGTGTCCTTCCGCCTCGCAATTCAGGGGGCAATATAAAGGCACATTTGCATGCCGAGCGTGAGTTTCCGCGGAAACGCGAAATACTAATTAAATAAATAATCAGTGACAAATAAATAAAGCCTATGGCACACAACTGCAGCGCTGTGTCGCTGATAAAACAAAAGCATAATTACGTTACTCTTATGTTTGATTAAGAAAGGAGAGCTCTGGTAGAAGTGGTGCGAGAAGCACGTATTTTTATTTTATTGTCTGGCACACCGCCATATTTCATGTTATAGAAGAATACTGCGAGTTGCAACCACACTAGGCACTCGATTCTGTAAAGAATTATATTTATAAAAGTAAGTAGGATTATGAACTGTAGGCTTATTCATTGAATATATCTGATTTAACTAACTGTGTAACTTTTTTATGTTTAGTAGACAATCACCTCTGTACGACGTATTGGCATGGCTGGCAAATTATTGTAATATTGAGATTTAGATTATGAGTCCGCACCTACCGCAGCAGTCTTTGGAAACGATTTAATTACGAAGTCCGATTATTCAGTTTTATTTCACGGTCAACTACGAGTAACATTGCCTTTACGAAAAAGCCATTGTCAAGCGTCTGATACCGAATAATTAAACGTCCACATTCCAGATAAGCAAATACAATTGCCATCACACTCACCATCATACAGATAGAATAATTAACATATTTAAAAAATAACAATATATTTTTTGTTTATTTATTTTATTTATTTTATAGTAGGTAGGGGATGAGCCACTACAAATGCGAAATGCTGGCACATTAATAAACTATTTAGCCGCCAGAAGTTTAAATGCAAGCATGGAAACGAGCATGAATTGTGTTGTACAAGTGCTGGATTTCTGTTTTTGGTATGGAGCTCCATGTCTGTTCCACTTGATCGGTCAATACAGGAACTGTTAATGCTGGTTGTGGATGAAGCTGGCGTTGTCGTCCACTTATTGTTTGGTTTCAGGCCCTAAATTGGTCTCCTTCTCACCAACACAAGGCCGTCATTGGCGCCGACGCAGAACCAGGTCTCATCAGAAAACACAACAGACCGCCACCCTTCCCTGCAATGAGATCTCGCTAGTCACCACTGAAGTCGCACATGGCGGTGGTTTGGGGTCGTTGGAAAGCACGATACAGGGCATCTTGCTCGGAGCTCTCCATGAAGTAACAGATTTTAACAGTTAGTAGTTTCTCTATGGTGCCAATTGCTGCTCAAATTGTTACTGCAAAAGATGCGCCAGAGTCGTACGTCGTACACGATGGTCTTCCCTCTTGGATGAGCAACGTGGCGGCCCGGTGCCCCATCTTCTTACGTTCGTACATCCTCGTGATCACTCCTGCCAGTAGTCATGTGCAATGGCTACATTCCTGCCAAGTCTGTCCGCAATATCGCAGAGGAAACATGCAGTTTCTCCTACCCTTATTACACGATCTTGTTGAAACACAGTGAGGCGTTGGTAATGGCGTCTTTGCCATGTTAAAGGCATTCTTGACTGACACCGACTCACCACGTCCAGTGTCAAAGTTAACTAAAGCCCACGACCGTTACAGCGTTTATTTAAAGCAAAACGTGATTTGCATGCTCATAGTGGCTTTACCAGCGTCACTCTTTTGCGACTCTCGAGAAATCTGAACGGACATCATCTTTCCGATGCAGAAGCAAGGCTACCAAATTTCGCTTTTTGTTGGAATTCTGGTGGGTCGCATCAAATCGAAGACCGATGACTCAGAAAAGTTTCAGCTGTTGCCAACCATCTATTCGTCAGAGACATTTGAAAAGTTCTATGACCATATCGTGGTGCAGTTTTTCTGGAAGGATCTTTACCTCGTCTTCTTCACAGACGCGCAGAGCCTATTTCGTCACCCTTCGTTATGCGGTCATTACACTATAATTTACTATTTGTGTGATCTGTCGATATGACGCTCCGACGTCCGTTATGCTTATGATTCATTTTTTCCAATTGATGTCAATAAACTGTACGTTCTCGTCGTCTGGGCACACACTGTGGTACGAACTTCAGCTGGAAAGCTCCTACAATTCCCTTCAGGTATTCACACCCTTCGTCACCTGTACGAATCGCATCTGTCTGTATTGGAAATAGTGAAAATGAGCTTGGATAAGGATGAAATTTAATTGAACATTGCACACCGCCATTGAAATGCTGGATCATCGGCTTGGTAGCGTCCATTCCAACAATTTCCTTTTCCGTTAGTATGTGTTTCATAAAATCTGAGTATAGAGATGATTTCGATTTTAAAAATTTTTTCCACCTCAACTTTTTTGTTACAATGCTGCGACCTCCATTATCATTCGCTTTCTCGTGTTTTTTCCCACTATCACTCTTCTGACTGATTTGATGCGTTCCACCATAGTTTTTTTCTGACCCAACCTCTTCCTCTCGGTGTTTAAGCTGCATCTTATGTCCTCCTCTATTTGTTGTATTTATGGGGTATTTGTAAATCACTTATACAAAAGTAAACTTTAATTGTGAAAACGGTAAATAACTTACAGAATTGTTTGATACAACACTGAATGCTGTATATCTTCAAGCTTTATTTCCGCCTAATACTGTTACTTGCTGATGTTCCCATTAGGTGGCATGCATGAATGAGTTATTCCAATAAACATCACGGAGTCATATAACCGTACAGAAATTCTCTGTGTTGTTTATAATTTCATGATACCAATACCGCTACTACAGTTCAGAGACAATTCAGGATGGTTCAAATGGCTCTGAGCACTATGGGACTTAACATCTGT
Source organism: Schistocerca serialis cubense (assembly GCF_023864345.2). Classification (NCBI taxonomy): domain Eukaryota; kingdom Metazoa; phylum Arthropoda; class Insecta; order Orthoptera; family Acrididae; genus Schistocerca; species Schistocerca serialis. The sequence goes on from NC_064643.1 coordinate 582,093,688, forward strand.
GGTCATCAGTCCCCTAGAACTTAGTACTACTTAAACCTAACTAACCTAAGGACATCACACACATCCATGCCCGAGGCAGGATTCGAACCTGCGACCGTAGCAGTTGCGCGGTTCCGGACTGCGCGCCTAGAACCGCTAGGCCACCGCGGCCGGCGACAATTCAGGACTGAATATCGCAGGCCACCATCTCAACGACGAACTATTATTAACTGATGTAACTGTTTCACCGAAACTGGCTATGTATTACATAGGACGCCGACTCAGGGTCTCTGACGCAGCAATTGAGCAGGTCCAGCAGGCTTACATTCGTAGTCTGCGTAAATCAACGAGACGTGCCAGCTTAGAACTGAATACGCCGAGTGCTTCAGTGCGAAAGGTCTTATGGAAACACTAGTGATTCAAATCCTACAAACTGAAACCGTTGGGAGCTTTGACAGAAAGTGATACAGAGAAAAGAGCTGAGTCTTGTGTAGAAATGGAAAATGAAGATGATTTTCGTAACAAAATTGTGTTCACTTACGAAGTCACCTTGCATACCTGCCGTAAACTAAATCCACTTACGTTCGGATACGGGGTGAGCAGAAACCACGTTACATAATCTAACATGCATGGGACTCGCCTAAGGACATGTTTTAGTGACCTGTAAGCTGTAACAAGATTTACGGTACTTTCTTTTTTGCCGAGACAATTGTAATTGGCATATAGTTCCTGAAAGTGCATGAACATTACCTAATGCCCTAATTACAACGGGATATGGGCACAGCATTTATTTTCCAGCAAGACGGCGCGCCACCATCGTGAGGTTGTGACTTTTATTGGACGTAGTAGAACAATATTCTAACCACCGCGATTACCTTCTGATGGAATATCAGACCAGCTGTGTGGCTGGATTGAAGAGTTTTTAGCAAACAGAACACAGCATGTTGTTATCAATGGAGAGACGTCTACAGACGTTAAAGTAACCTCTGGCGTGCCACAGGGGAGTGTTATGGGACCATTGCTTTTCACAATATATATAAATGACCTAGTAGATAGTGTCGGAAGTTCCATGCGGCTTTTCGCGGATGATGCTGTAGTATAGAGAGAAGTTGCAACATTAGAAAATAGTAGCGAAATGCAGGAAGATCTGCAGCGGATAGGCACTTGGTGCAGGGAGTGGCAACTGACCCTTAACATAGACAAATGTAATGTATTGCGAATACATAGAAAGAAGGATCCTTTATTGTATGATTATATGATAGCGGAACAAACACTGGTAGCAGTTACTTCTGTAAAATATCTGGGAGTATGCCTACGGAACGATTTGAAGTGGAATGATCATATAAAATTAATTGTTGGTAAGGCGGGTGCCAGGTTGAGATTCATTGGGAGAGTGCTTAGAAAATGTAGTCCATCAACAAAGGAGGTGGCTTACAAAACACTCGTTCGAACTATACTTGAGTGTTGCTCATCAGTGTGGGATCCGTACCAGATCGGTCTGACGTAGGAGATAGTGAAGATCCAAAGAAGAGCGGCGCGTTTCGTCACAGGGTTATTTGGTAACCGTGATAGCGTTACGGAGATGTTTAATAAACTCAAGTGGCAGACTCTGCAAGAGAGGCGCTCTGCATCGCGGTGTAGCTTGCTCGCCAGGTTTCGAGAGCGTGCATTTCTGGATGAGGTATCGAATATATTGCTTCCCCCTACTTATACCTCCCGAGGAGATCACGAATGTAAAATTAGAGAGATTAGAGCGCGCACGGAGGCTTTCAGACAGTCGTTCTTCCCGCGAACCATACGCGACTGGAACAGGAAAGGGAGGTAATGACAGTGGCACGTAAAGTGCCCTCCGCCACACACCGTTGGGTGGCTTGCGGAGTATAAATGTAGATGTAGATGTAGATGGACTCCCGTATATGGGGTTACATTAAAGACAGAGTGTTTGTTTTTTGTTCCCTAGCGTCCGGGAAACCCCGACGACCTGCGACAGCAGATAACACCAGCTGTTTCCACAATACGGCAGGAGTTGCTTCGTAGGATTTGACAGGAAACTGATTGCAGACGCGACATTCGTCGTGTTACAAAACGTAGACACACTGAACATTTGTAAGTAAAACTTGAAAGTATACTTCGTTCAGTGCTGTCTCCAACATTTCTGTTATCTTTCACCTTTTTCACAAGCTAAAGGTTACTTTCGTGTAACTAATTCATAAACACTCTTTACTGCAGTCTATATCTATCTTTCTATACAGTTTTTACCCACATCAGCTCCCTCTAGAACCGCTGAAACTATCCCTTGATGTCTAAACACGTGTCCTATCTTTCTGTCCTTTTTTTTGTCATTATTTCCTGCATGTTCCTCTACTCGCTTATTCTGCGGAAAACTTTCCCATCAACCCACCTTGTTTTCAGTATCCTCCTACAGAACCACATTTATACGGTTCGATTCTCTTCGTTTCCGGTTTCCACAGATTGTGGCTCACTTGCATATAAAGCTATGCTCCAGACATCTATACTCAGGAAATTCTTTCTCAGACTGAGACCGATGTTGGACGCTAGCGGACTTGACCTCTTTGCTGACCAGTCTGATTTACAGGTCTCTCTTGCGTCATTCAACATGTGCTATTTAATTTTCAATTTAATACAAGAACTTCATCTACTTTTTGGTCACCAATTTTGACGTTAATTTTGTCACCAGTTTCACTTCCACCACTACTTTTTTTTACTTTTTTGAGTTGAATTTCATTAAAGATAAATGCTCCAGAAGAATATCGTAGGAATGGAACTGGAACGGTGACCTAGATCTGATGTCAAATGAAAGAAGTCCCTAACATCTGTGATATACACTAAAGAGCCAAACAAAATGGTACACCAGACTAATATTATGCAGGACCACCGTGAGCATGCAGAAGTGCCGCAACACGACATGGCATGGACTCGACTAATGTCTCAAGTAGTGCTGGAGGGAACTGACACCATGAATCCTGCAGGACTGCCAGTAATTTCGTAAGAGTACGAGGTGGTGGTGATGTCTTCTGAACACTACATTGCAAAGCATCCCAAATATGTTCAACGATGTTCATGTCTCGGGAGTTTCGTGGATAGGGCAAGTTGTTATACTCAAAAGTGTGTTCCTGGATCCACTCTGTAGCAATTTTGGACATATGTGGCGTCGCATTTTCGTGCTGGAATTGCCCAAGTCCGTCGGAAGACACAACTAACATGAATGGATGCAGGTGGCCAAACAGGATGCTTACGTACGTTCATCTGTCAGAGTCGTATCTAGACGTTTGAGGGGTATCGTGTCACTGCAAGTGCACACGCCTCACATCATTTCAGAGCCTACACCAGCTTGAACAGTCCCCTGCTGACATGCAGAGTGCAAGGATTCATGAAGCTGTCTCCATACCCGTACAAATCCATCCGCTCGATATAAATTGGAACGAGACTCGCCCAACCAGGCAACATATTTCCAGTCATCAACAGTCCAACATCGGTGTTGACTGGCCCAGGCGAGGCGTAGAGCTTCGTATTTCGCAGTCATCAAGGGTACACGATTCGACCTTCGACTCCGAAAGCCCATATTGATGATGTTTCGTTGAATGGTTCGCACGCTGACACTTGCTGATGGCCCAGCACTGAAATTTGCTGCAACTTGCGGAAGGGCAGCATTTCTATCATGTTGAACGATTCTCTTCAGTCGTCGTTGGTCCCGTTCTTGCAGGATCTTTTTTCGGTTGCAGCGATGTCGGAGGTTTGATATTTTAGCGGATTCCTGTTATTCACAGTACACACTTGAAATGTTCGTACGAGAAAATCATCATATCATTGCTACCTTGTGCGCCGATTATAACATCACGTTCAAACTCAATTAAATTTCGATAACCTGCCACTGAAGCAGCAATAACCGATCCAACAACTGCGCAAGACACTTCTTGTCTTAAATATGCTTTGCCGAATGCTGCGTTGTATTCTGCCTGTTTACATATCTGTCTTTGAATATGCATGCCTGTACCAGTTTCTTTGGCACTTCAGTGCATATATGCACAGTGATGTGACGAATGAAAATTCGTGCCAGGATCATAATTCGAACCCGAGTCACCTGTTCACTAGGCAGACGTACTAACCACTACTCCACCTTGGCGTAGTGGCCTTGCACAATTGCATGGACTATCCTAGCACGCCTGCTTGTGCAAAGCCACTGCGGCACGGTGTGTAGTGGTTAGCACATCTGACTAGCGTGTGGGATACAAAGATTCGAATCCCGATCTTGTTATAAATTTTCATTCATCGATTTAATTTGCATATATTCATCATAAGATCTGATAGATGAGATGTACCGTATGACGAGACTACATTGGGAAGTTTATGGTCTCGCGTCTTAAATAAAAATATAGCATCTTTACGTGATTCAGTGCAGAAAAACGAAACAGGCCAGATGTCATCGCTCTCGTCAGGCCAGTGAGGAAGGAAATGGCCAGTCGCGCCCGTCCATGCATGCGCGCTCCTCGTCAGCATCAAGACGGCGCCAGAAGTGGCAGCGAGAAGTGGCGCGATCGATGAGCTGTGTAATTAAGGGCCCACACTAATTGCATTCTGTCCTCCAGCGGCTGTCTCCTGTTTGCCGACTCATCGTCCCGCGTCAGCCGCCGCCGCCGCCACCACCGCCGAGGAGTCCTCACAAACAGCGCCGGCCCATCACCTCCAGTCATCCTCTCCGAGGGCTCCACAAACCTAAGGACAAGTAAGGCGCGACCAAGAGGCCCTCAGGGCTTTCAAATGCACTGTCGCAAGTCACCAACAGCGGACAGTCCTTACCATTACGGTCTATTAGTGCTTGTCGCTAAATGTCAACCAGGCAAAGCACTTGCTATGCGCTGAAGAAACGTCAAGTCGTAATGTAACTAACTGCACTGGCAACAATACACTGGTTCACCTTCCAGATCATACTGAAACTTTCGTGCTTATGTTTATTTTATGACTGGTAACTAGTAGTCCTTCTCACTGAAAGACCCTACCTCTACTATTGAATGAGTCCAATTGCTAATCAGCATTAACAATCCATCTTTCGAGGGGAACATGGCAAGTGGCATCACACTTATTTCCCAGAAACTTTGCTCAGTGGAAAAGGAATCAAAATAAACGAAGACGTGTTTCGGCTGAACCAATCGTTTCTAGCAAAACCGACGGTCAAAGTTCTTCGAGGTATTTTCGAGATACATTATTTGCTTGTTACATAACAATGTTCTCAGACGAAATAGCGGCTCAGTGGCTAGCGTCGCGATTTCTTACTTTTACGCTCTGAGTTCGAAACCCGACTCTTGGTTTATATATTTTATTCTAGTTTTATTGTTTTCGTCTTGCAGCCCATGATCGTAGAAGGTTAATACACAAATGTTTCTTACGGAGTTACGGGATACAAAATCGTTACATTAACTGTAAAATTACAACTTGATTTCACAGTAAGTGTCATACATTTTTTATATAATATATTTTTATGTGATATCTTGCGGGGTTGCAATCGTTTTAAATTCTTATATTCTGATATTTCAGTCTCATAGTAATTCTTATACTAATTCTTGTATTTTAATCGTATGTTTCTTCTTCAAGAAGATGTGCATTCCCTTGGATAATACGGATTGTAGAAACGTTCGGTACATAAATTTCCGAACACCGAGAGCATTGCACGAAGGTGCGTTTGCCGCAGTAACATGTCTTCATATGAATCTCATTCGGGAAAGAAATGTCGGTAACGCTACTGAAGATCTCGGTCTTTGGCGATAATTTCACTGCAAACCGTGCGTAACGGATTACTTTTTCCGAAAAATGGTACTTTTAGTTGATTATAAGGACAACGTTATATCAATATACACTGAAAAACATTCGTGTAATAATCTTCTATAGATGTGGGTACGAGAATGAAAAACAAAAATGATACTAATAGTCGGCATACGACACGGAGTAGAACGTTAAAAAGCCACGATACTAAACGCTGTGTCATCATTATGTCCGAGCATATCATGCGGTAAAAGGCACATGAAGTGCCTCGAAAATACCTGGAAAACTTTAACTCTCGTTTTATCAGAGACACGTCCTCGTTTATTTTGACTCCTCTTCCATGAGCGAAGATTCTGGGGAATTGGATTATTGCACTTAACATGTTCTCCTCGTTAGATCTGGACTGAATAAATATTCAGTAACAATTTCTTGAATGTAATCTGTGTATGTGCCCCGCATCTCATGAAAAATAAAAACAAACCTACCTCCTACGCTGAAAGAAACGTTTATGTACTGGTACGTGCACTTTACAAGTACATATCTCTGTCTGTTACAAAGAGGTTAAATTGTCACCGTGGGAAAGATAGGGCGGTGATGATGGAAGATTAGGCACAGAGGAAATGTAAAATAAGTAACAAACATTTCCAACAAATCTGCGTAATTGTAAAGCAAATAGCAAATACAATGGAGTTTGCAGTCACAATGTAAGTATACTCATGTCCAAGTAGTAAAGGCACCTAATGCGTAGCCTCATGTTACTGAAGCTGCAAACTTCCAAGCTCTTACAATAACTGACCGTACTTATAAAAAAAGTCACTGGGAAACACATTGAGACAGGGAATAAGAGAATGTAAGAAAAGAATATGGGAACCAAGAACGTTTGTGTTGGTCTCAACACTTATCGAGCTGCCGATTTGTCGTCACGTACGTTAAGATATGCGGAAACCAACTAATCGAAATTCTGCGACCGTAATGCACCCTAAACGTGGTTTTAATTTTGAATGGTAAGGCAAATAATGAAAATGATCAATGGCCTCTACGTATAACAATAATGGTGGTTTCAGTACGCAATAGCTTGCAATGCATTCACTCTATTATTGCCCGTTTGAAGTTCACTATTACCATGAAAATACGGGCTGGCAGACACCACGTTTACATGAGGCTTCCAAAACCGTGTTTCGTTAACCGATGTACCAATACCGCTTCTGTTTGGTCATATAATCTCTCCAACGTCGACTCTGGAAATGTGGTTATAACTGCCGCATTTTTCTCTTTAGCAATCGATTTTCGTTCCCATGTAGACACAGAACCATTTTTGAAACGAGTTTGGGTTGTCGGGTTACATGTTGCTTCAAAAAATTAACAGTTTTCTGGACGAACTGACCTTCTGTGCAATGAAGATAAAAATATTAGACCTTGCATGAAGTTTGCCACGGATATTAAACTGAAGATGTACAGACATTGTGCTGACTAAATCAGAAACCACAACAGCTGATTCACAGAGGCCATTTGTGTAAAACAACTGACGATCGGAAAACCGCTATGTGACCAGTCTAGCAAACCCGCTTCAGGTTTTAGCATGTAAAGACGGCAGCGGTTAATGTTTTCCAAAATTCAGTTTTCGTATACCGAAAGCTGTGTCTCATGTAAACGTACCGACAAAAGTTTATGCCTGGGTTTCCGGCCAACCGGCAGCTCTCGTCACATTTTCTGACCAAATTAACAAAGACACAGGTGTTCCCTGCTTCAGGTATACGGATATCGACAGGGTATCTTTGCTTTAGCAGTGTATTTCCTCTGCTGAAAGCTGACAAAGTATTAAAAGCGTGATGTACTTTTATTGGCGAACATACACGGAACACAGCAAATTTTCGACACAAAATGCATTTTACAGCTGTTCATATACACTCTCTGCACAGTCAGATTCCGTTTGATGATCCGCTAGACTGGACAAATTTAGTACCGCACAATTTTCCTGTATTTCCTCGAACAGCAAGCTGATGTACCTGCTGTTTTCCTTACCATTAACATTCAGAATTTCTCATGCGACACCGCTTAAAATTCGTAAACAACTTCTGGTAACTGGGCTCCAGAGGTGTGATATATTTCAGGAATAGCACTGTGAATAACACCTTCAGGTGCTGAATTAAACAACTTCACTAACTACATGTTTCACTTTAAGATACATGTTGACTATACTGAAGCTTACTAATCGATTGTAGCCATCCTACGCTAATGGCCAACAGATAGATATGAACTTTAAATTTTTAATTGAGGCTTGTTTAACTCTGCGGCTGCAGGTGTTAGTCACAATGTCATTCCCGTCATAAACAGTCAAATATACAGAAATTACATATTCAACAAGTGATTTCCTCCTTAACTACCATCTGCATTTACTAAAGAGCCCAAAAAGTCTGAATGAAAACAAAACAGTCATGTTACATTTGAATGCAGTGTTCACACAGCTTTTCGTCACTAGCAGAGACGTCAGACTGCGTAAGTTAAATGCTAACTATAATGTAGGTATCAGGTTTAACAAAGAGACTATTTTCATCTGTGTTCTATTACCAGGAAATTTCACAATTATGACAGAAAAGCAGAGTGTTCTATAAAAATTTATTAGCTCTTAAAAGAATAGTCGAACGATTACTGAATGACTACATATACAAAGAATACCAAAACCACGACTCTTATAGCAAAATGGCAACATAATGGTACCAGTACTAGGAGCTATCGGTCATTCTGATGACCTAGGTTGCGATATTACGCACGCGTATGAAAAGTACACAGAGGTGAAGACAACGTAATATTTCAAAATGTATGTGGGAGAAACAGGTACTAAATAAACAAGACACGGATGAGGACGCGAAATGATTTTGGAACCTAACGTCCATCTTCTCCCCACCCTACGAAGTTGATACTTGAATCATCTCCATACAACGCGAGAGTTAGGCAGTTAAAGTGCTTAGAAGTGTGACAGGTTGCAGTAAGACAGATATATCAAGGAACGTGTCATGAATTAAACATGTTTAACTCAAGATACAAAATTAAGAACCGCAGTAAAAAGTAGAGACAAGATTTTCACAAAATAAACTGACAGATTACCACAAAAATATATACAAAAAAAGAAGAGTCCTGTAGTCCACAATGTGCAGAAGTCTAGGAATTTCAGGGAAGAGCTGGGCGCCGTAACGCTTAGAGACCTAATACATGAAGTGCTGAAAAGAGGGAGAAGAAGAGAAAGAAGAAATAAAAGAAGGAAGAAGAAATATTATAAATATGGAGATAGTTAAACATTTATTTTGTAGTGGGGCGATATATGCGCACTTTTTAACAGGGAACAGAGTGACATGACAAGTGTTAAGGTTTACAGTGAAACGTTTCTCCAAAATAGTGGGAAAATATGATAATACTGAAACAGATTCTGTTGGCGAAACTCGATTTTGGTCTCCGAGAAAATTTATTTAATTGGCTACAGAACTCGAACTGTTGTATGCTACTAGCCTTTATTTCTGGAAATACCCTGGCTGTTTTTGGGAATGCTAAATACAAACACAAGCATGTGCCCTTTGACGAAAATTCCTCATTTCATCCAACAACAATTGGTTTCGTAGCTTGCCAGACTTGCTTTCTATTCGGTAGGCCACAGTAAATCTCGTTTTTTATCCGTTTATCTGTCTCCTTGTCCATTTTCTATTTCACTTTGTCTTAAATTCGGTTCTTTTCAGCGAATTCTTCCTGCATGTCTCCTCTATCGCTGCTTCCGTTCTGAAGAGCCCTGCTTCATATTTTTTCACTTTTGAAATAAGGACTCCCATTACTGTACTACCGTCAGAATTACTTTTGTTCAACGAAATGAGTGACATATCAACGTAATAATGTAAAACATTTAAAAACTAATGAGCTACAAACTGCTTGTTCCCTAAAATTTAAAACTGTGAAAATTATTTTAATTTTGTGGTGCATGTTCTCCAGTTGAATGGTGTGTGTAAATGATGTTTATGATATTAAATTTTCCTGTGATTAATGTACGTGAATTAATTAGTGTTTTAATGAGTCTATATTTATTGAATCGGTAGTAATTAAAATATATAGAATTTTGCTTACAGTCGATTGCCTTTGTAGAGGTAGTTTGACAGCGTGTGTCGTCTGCTATGTGAGGTAATAAAACTAGCGCAGAACATCCCGAGCAAAGCACTACGCATACAGGTGCGATGAACCAGTCTAATGAAACAGCCACCTAAAAAAGACCTTCATGTCACTGAATTACACGTATTCATGTCTTCTTGACGATGTTAATAAAAAAATTAGCGTGCACACAAAACAGAGAATGTGCGTATTCAACGTGCTTACAGATATCTACAGACGTAAGTGTATTTAATGAGTCTGCTTTCAAGCACGTAAGAAATTGAGAAGAAAAATTAAAATGTTACCGTTACTATATACAACGAACAATCGAAACTATGTTATGAGCCTAAGACATCAATAGGACTCATTGAGTTGTTAACGTCGTAGATTGTGGGGAAGAGAGTTATGTATTGTTGAGTAGTAGTTGCTGCCGTACAACATTTTTTATACAACTTCTGTACATACCATCATTTTGCTCCTTTTTGTGGGAGGAGGGGGCGTTGAAAGGCCAAGTATCGAGTGTAGTGTGTGCATATCAACATTATTTCACGAAACAAAAGTGCAGCCGTTGGGCTTTGAAACCTACAAAGTAAATGCACAAAATCAGATACTCGCAGCAAGGGCCAATACAACATATGGTCAGTACATGATCTAAAATCGCGTGAAAGCCTTAATCAAGCCAGATTGCCCAGCAGTACTGTCCAGCAGTTTCACTATAAAAACTTTAAGTCAAAATTAAGTGAAAACATGTTGGATACAACATGCAAACGATTACTTAGGCTGTCCGTCATATCGCTCTTGATGAGATATCAAGCGGCTTATCATCCGCTTGTGGAGTCCAGTGCTAATCTTTCGCGAAGCCCAAGATATACATCACCAAAGTGATCGAGACACGTTTAGCCTCTGGGGAGGTACCTCTAGAAGTAGAATGAGAGTGCCAGCACTTCGGAAAGTCTCAAGTCGCCGATCTGTAGCTTCTCAGCTTTAAAGTTCAATCAATCGCCATTTCGTGAAATCCCCCACTGCAATACTAGCTCCTTCGCCTCATTATGCACTGCTCAATAAACGTAAATTTTTCTTTCAGTATGTAATCTATTAAGCATCTAATGAAAGGGATTGTGGTGTGTTTATTCCATTCATAGGGCGCTCACCTAGCGTATTATTTATATGTAAGTAGTAGGCCGTTTCGCCCCAAGTTCTGTTCCGTCGTGGTTTTCCGTTGTTTCTAAACTCTACCACTCCCTCGTAAAAAAACCGTTGGAGTCTAGCGTTCCTACCTTCGAATTAAAAATTGTTGTAGTTTCTCAGCTTGGAACATTTCGATGCTGCGATCTCCCGAACGGTTTACATCCCTCAGTTAACTGTCGCCGCTCTACCAACTTGAAAAAAATTACCCTTGGTCAGATTGACCGAAATGTTATGGTTAGGCGCATTTGTGTTACCTTACAACTTGAAGCCGGTCTTCTGAGTGTTAAAGTCAGCGTATAATGGGAACTATTTGATCATTTTCGGTAGTAAAGTTGTAAGAGATGCACGGTCCATTACTCAGAGATAAGTGTATTTTGCTCACACAGGTGGACGTAGATGAAGAATGGATAGCCATACGCCGAGAGTGCCCAGCGAGTCATAATGTTATCAGATACGTGTTGAGCAGTCAGTTGAGTAGTACAGACATTGCTGCAAAATCGTAGCGGGAGGAGGCATATCGTACCAGTTGATTGGCTCCCCATTGCCGTGGTTTGAGCCTCAGAAAACAGTAATAATTATGCATGGTGGTGACAAAGTATATGTTTCTATCAAAAGTGCTGTTACGGTGTGCTGATAATAACGTGCCGGGCAGTGGATTGCAGGAAGATAACGTGTGAACATTATTATAGCAACTTATGCTTATAATGTTATATATTTGACCTGTATTGAGTTTAGGCGTGAGAAGATAGGTACGACAATGGCAGTGATTGCTTCTTGTTGTGTTTCATCAAGATGTATTATCTTACTTAATGCGAACTTACATAACCTTCATTACTCCAAAACCTATATTCCTCGAACATAGTATTACTGAGCAATCAAAATCTGATTGAAATAACTCCCGTAGCAATTAAAACCGGTGACATCTTAGCCATTAGGCAACGATAATTAAAATAAAAGGATCTGATGCTACATTTACCGATTACTAAAAATAGTAAATTTAATCGAGGTGTTTCAAGGTATTACCATTTATTTCGCTGATTATTTTTCTAATTTCCTTCGTGTCTTCGGTCGAGCTTCACACTAGCTGTCTTCCTGCCAAGTTCAGACTGATTTGGACTGTTAGTTAGAGTTGGAGTCTTGAATGCTTTGACGACTTTACAAATGTACTCAAAATTGAGTCGTCTCTCACAACGAAGATGTAGCCTTTGATAGTACTTTGTCGTTGCCTTTACGTTAGATTTCAGTATATGATTTCCAAATAAGGAGATATTTGGGTGATATAGCTACTGAGGATGCATTATTTGTGTCTAAGATACTGAAACACATTATTCTGTTGCTATGACTTATATTACCTGGGCTGCTTACTGGTTTGTGTTGTATATGACTTTTATCTCACGTATAATACCTGGACACTGGAAAGCTGGAGGCACTGGGGGCACAGGAACTGAGTGGAAGGTACAGTGATAAATACGTGATATTGTTGTTGTACGTGCCTTACGGATAGTAAAGCCCTACACATAAGGTGGCCGCATGGCCACAAAAATAATCAAGGGTCAAGGAAACTATATGGAAATAATCCGTATCTTAGTCATAAAGGAAGTAGTTACTAGGCCTCCTTTCCGTATTAGGAAAAATGGCAGTGTGAATCGGCACCTCTAGTTGTATATCGTATCATAACCAATCGCGAACAGAATATCTGTTACTTACAATATTCAGTCTGATTTATAAAGATCCAGCTTGCCACTAGACTTTGGTTCGCACATTTTTAATGTTCTGTGTAATTGTTTGTTTAGATTTCTGGCCACAACTCCCAAACCAAAATAGGTCCTCCAGGCACTTTCAACAAAACGTAGATCGTTCGTGATGTAGGTACTGGTACCAACATACTTTTCACCAAACAGATAAAATCCGTTTTCAGCACCAGCGTTAGCGCGAAGGTTGTTTTATTACGAACTCTCCTCGTCAGTTGGTAAGACGTAAGAGCTTAATATCGTGATTACAACGTCACATCTTTGTCTAACCGTCTTACGACGTAAAACACAAACAGCGTGAAGGTGTTCTTTTTCCACGGACAACGAAGAAAGCAGACATCACACACGTTCAAGAAGAATGACAGTCATGAAATGTATTTGTAAATTGCGGTTGCGGTTTCACATCAGCTATATGATTTACTGGAAACACATAAAAATCTATCCCAGACTGGGTTCGAACCTGGATTGCCCACGTGTCACGAGCGGTCACTTTAATCACTTTTTTTCTATCAAAAATAACATCGGCAGGAGGAGAGAAAGGCACAAACAAGTGAGCAGTATCATAAGTATGTCACCCTTATTTTATGCTGTACTGGAAGTAGGGAGACTTTTTCTTAAGATTTCCTTATTGATTTTTGACCTGGCTGCTTCTAACTCGGTCATATAATAGGTAAAATTCCAAACTACAGCAAGACTGGAACCGACAGCCAATCCATTCCTCACTTCATAGCATGACCGTGTTACCATTTCTTACTTTTTATTTCTTTATTTTTTTTCTATGGAAAATGGATCAGGTTGTGGGGTGGCGGAGGCAAGGTGGGCAGGGGTCGCAACCCGAGGCCTGGCCACAATGTCTCCTCCCTCCCATTCCTGGGAATGTGGTACAAGGGATGCAATGGTTTTATGTTGTTATTTTATTTAATTAATTTGCTTTATTTTAAGCAGTAAGTAACTGAAACTAATAAGTGTACTCGTTGCGTCGAAATGGAGACGCACATAACTGAAAACATAATTATAGTTGCAGCAAAGTGAGGGTCCAAGGAAGTCGTTAAATAAAACCTGAGGGTGGAGTCCGTACCACCATTAACCGGTTCTACATCTTGCACCGGATGGGAAACAAAAATTGCGAAGAACCTTTCGCACTGGGGACAAAAAGAGGAAAGGGGACAAATACTACTACATAGTGCCAGGGGTCACGACGGAACTCTCCATCTACTTCATCATCCATGTATGACTTCTCGCAAAGACCAAGGTAGACTCACACTGTGTTCTATCATTGTCTTGCAATTTTAGCGTCTCTTACCCGTGATCTCCAGCTGCGTGGAGGGTCATGGAACGCACTCCACAAATAATTGGAAAAATATTGTCGACACTTTGGGTTACAGAGGAGATTGCAATGTCGTTTCTTCAAATAGTTCCAAGAGTCTAAAGTGTTCTTAGTGCTATCTTGAAACAACTAATGCACTACAGGTCCACGAAGTCACGTCACGGCATTAGTTTTCGTGCGTGGGTTCGGTATCATTCGGTGTCACTCGAAGGAAGTACGCTGACATTTACTTCGCTAAGTACCACTCTGCTGTAGACCCGCCACAGCTAAGAAGGTGTCATCGTTGCACATGGGTGAGGCCGCCACATGGATCGCATGTAGCCTTGATCTGGTCACCTGCTTACCGTTCACAGGGATATAACACATCGTCGAGACGGCAGAGTCCAGTGTTACGTGGCGAATCGTCCTCCACACTACTCGCCAGTTGACGTTCGGGAGCTGCCTCCACGATGTCAACGGGTCGTCCACGGTGCAGGACACGTAAACAGTCTTTGCCGTCGCCAGTCGAGTCACTGGTAAGGCAAGTCGAACGTAACTGAGTTCGAGGTAAAAGACACCGATGTACAAGAGAGACGAGGGGACGTGGTGTATCGGAATAGGTGGCGAGAGGGAGGGCGGTGCTAGTTCTTCTAATAACAAACTGGTTAAACATGTTCACAAATAGGGCGTCCGCTCTCTCATGAACGTGATAAAGACCAAGCCCTCCCCGAGCCGAGAGAAGGGTGAGAGTCTCATATTTGATCTTGAAAAGCATTCCTGCACTCAAAAATGACCAAAAAGCCGCCGGTATACGGCGAGCTAAAATCACCGGTATTGGTATTACCTGGCAATATGCGGATTGTGTGACGCTAAATGTGTGTTGACACACTGGATCCGCTGGACGATGTCCAGCGCTCGCAGGTGGTTGTTCGCTATCCCACAGCACACAGTCTGGACGGAAGGATCTTAATTGTGGTCCCTCTCTTTTGAGCCCAACCGACGGATACCTATGGTAGATCGGGGAAAACCACCGTTCAGGCTGTGTTGCTGGAGGGGGCGGAAGGTGCTAACTGCCACACCACGTATCATTATAAGTCTCATTGGCTCAGCATGAATTGTTTGTATAACCAACCTACACAGCGTATACCTCAACTTCCACTACACTAATAACTTCTGATCTGAAGCTTAAAGATAGGCACCTCGTCAAGGGTCCTACGCCTCCTGGTAAGAGGCGGCACACGGCCTGGATGGAAGGATCTTAATTGTCGTTCCTCTCTTTTGAGCCCAACCGACGGATACCTATGGTAGATCGGGGAAAACCACCGTTCAGGTCGTGTTGTCGGCGGGGCCGGGGGTTGCTTGCGCCTGATGTACTCTACTAGGAGCCTTGTAGGCTCAACACAAACTGTTAGCGTCATTACCTTAATTACTATTACCACAAGAACCCTTTCATTAGGAACTTTGAGCCAAGCACAAAATCAGTTACCTCTCTATTGTATATCGTAAATAGTGTAGCACGTTGGACATGGAGGTCTTAGTCTTAGTTTCTAGCTTTAACGTACCCTAATCTCTTCTAGTTAAGTTAGTTTTTAGGATGGTAGATGTTAAAGTCATGGTGAGCGACGGCCAGCGCCTTGAGGGTCATTCCAAGACCCGGGCCGCCGCCCACAATCAGGTGACGGGCAATATTATACCTATTTCTTCTCTATTCAATTCTCTTCCTTCCTTCTTTCTTAATATTTAATTTCGTTTTGTTTATTAATATCTCACTTGATTTTATATTAGTTGTAAGTTATTCTAATGCTGCACAAAAAAAGATATCAAATGGATGTGAACAAATAGAGCCCGCCTTCACGTGGCGGGACACGGCCAACGGTGTGAGTGGGGACGGGAGCCGGTGTGGTGTTACTTTCAGTCACACCGGACCCCGGACCCAGTCACAGCGGCTAAGTGGCAACATACGTCCCCCCATAAGAAATTAGACGGTGGGTCACCAGCTAGTGAAAAAAAATCCCAATCCGAAGATTTTGTAAAAGTCGTCGAAAGTTGTTAGCTGCAGCTCATTGTATATCAGCTTTGAAATCAATGCCGAGGCTTATCAAAGTTTCTCTGAGATGTCCTCAGACAGTCCGACCCCCATGCTCATCGCCGCTGATTTTGCGACGTTGATAAAACTACCAATTCAATGCACTGACTGTGTCGCCGTCGTTGCGGATGACAATCACCAGGTCGTCAGCGTATGCTCTACATCGGAAAGTGTGGCCTCGTAACGTCATACCCGTTAGTCGTTGGCACAGACCGCATAGGAGTGGTTCCATGGCCACAGAGTAAAGTGGATAGAGGACAGCCTTGGCGTATCGATCGAGAAATGGTGAGGGGCTGCGTAGGTCGGCCGTTGACGAACACCTTGGATGTCGCGCCAGGGAGAAGTCGCACGATGACAGTGACAAACGGCTGTGGGTATCGCATATGTTGTAAGACCGCTCCCAAATAGTCGTGGTCCACGCAGTCGAAAGCTTGACTGAAATCGATTGCCACCAGTGCATCCTTCAGACGACATTCCCTCGTCAGTGAGATCAAGTCACGAAAATCACTGAACGCGTTTTGAATATTATTGTCGCCTCCCAATGACATTGGATCGAGTGAGATGACATGTTGCAAGGTCTCGTGTAACCGCACCACCAACAGTCGAGAAAAGATCTTAAAGTTGCAATTCAACAGCGTCAGCGGGCGGTAGTTCTGCATCCGTGAGCCACCGGACAGTTCGTGAAAAGGAAGAACCACCTCTTCTACGAGGGCCGCTGGGAGCGACACTTTCGGGGATAGTAGTTCGGGACAGATGTCCGTCCATCGGGTGACCAATAAATATTGAAAAGTAAGGTAAAATTTCAAAGGGAGGCCATCAGGTCTCGGAGACTTGTTTACAGCTTCTTTTCTAATGTTGTCGATCACTTCTTCTTCCGTAATTTCCTCAATCAAGACCGCTTACATTGCAGGGGTAACGGTGCCGTAAATGGTCTGAGAGACGTCCTCCAGTGCTGTCGGAACAGGGGTCTGAGCTGAATAGAGGTGGGAACAATGATTGTAGAACGATGTGCTTATGTCTTGTTGCGTGGTGAGACGACGACCGTCCTCCGAGTCGATGAAGCGTATCAGCGCTCTTTGGCGTCGTTTACATTCACGAAGCACGTGGAACATAGACGGGCGTTTACTCGCTACCCTATCCTGCGTCCTCGAGCGAATGACCATCCCCTCTAGGTGGTGTCACATGTTAGCGATGATCTGGGACTTAGCACGGTGGACCGCGGCTTGTCGTTCCGGAGACGGTGCCATGGCATCGCAGTCTCACAGTACCCTGGAGTAAAAATCGAGTGTATGTCTACGCCAAGCAACGTGGTCGCAACCGTAGATTATCAACGTTTGCTGCAGCGCCGCTTTGGCGCAGTTCAACCACCATCGGATTGTTGTGGTATATGCCCGGAGGCGATTTTCACACCAATGCCAGGTATACTCAAAAGCTTGGCGGCTGTCCGGGTACGACAGGTGAGCGACGTTCAATTTACACGGACTGCGGCTTCTCCACACTTGTTATCGCCGTAGGGTGATGGCACAGATGTAAGATGAATGGTCCGAGAAAGCTGCAGGTCACAGTTTCGCATCCTGTGTCCCAGCGTCAAGAGAGCGTGAGACATAAATCCGCTCGATGCGACTGAAAGATTGACTTGTGAAGTGTGTGAATCCCGGTCGGTGACTGTGAAGACGTTCCCATGTGTCCACCATCTGCAGGTCTCGGATTAGCGTCTCGAGTTACGGGCACGTATTAAGTAGTGGGAGTTGGTATCTGGGTGCCAATACGCAATTGTAGTCATCTCCAAACACCAGATGGCCTTGACGGCCTTGGAACAACGGGGCGACGTCTTCCGCAAAGAATCGTGAACGTTCGTGACGTCTGTTCATCGCGGAAGGTGCGTAGATATTGATGAGGCTGACACCCAGTACTGTGAGTGCCATTCCTCTTGTCCCAGGCAAAAAGAGGATATCGTCCGCCACTAGCCCTTCCCGAAGAAGTACAGCGACGCCGCTGCATGTGGGGGAAACTGGAAAGACGCATGCGTCATAACTGTACGTGCATGGGAAGTCGTCGACGTACACCTTCTGGAGAAGGGCTTTATCGATGGAAGCAGAACACAGTCCTCAGGCAAGGATAACTTAGCGCGCGTCCGTATAGTGTTGATGTTTATAGTTGCAACACGATAAGTTTCAGGTCTATCCAGAGCACGCATGCTAGCCATTACCCTTATAACGGGTGTGTGCACGTGACGTCAAGCTGGCTCAACGATGTCACTGATGGTGGAAAAGAATCAACACTGGTGGGTCCAATTCTCCCGCGTGTCGTCAGACACGATGGGTAAGGATCTTCCCTCACCGTCGTCCGCCCAGTCGCCATGAAATATCATCCGCTGTTGGTGGCTGATGGTGGCTGCTGCGGCACTCGGCGCTGACTCCTTCGGCGCTACTGGCTGGTTATCGCCAGCGGCTGTCTGCGTGTGATCCTGCTGTTCTGTGGGGTCGGAGGGACTGAAGCCGTCACCAAGGCGATATGTTGGATGGGATGTCACTGCGGCTTCTGTACCGCCGGTACCGTCGTCGGAATGGCCACAGTCCGTGTCAGACGTTCGCTGCAAGCACTCGTCCGATGGAGCACGCCGCCGTCTCTTGTGTTTCAGCGGGGAACGCTGTTTACGGACGTATGTTTCAGTATCCGAAAGTGGGTTGATCTCTTCAGCTGCTCCGATGCCTGGAAGAAAAGCCGCTGTCGACACAACCCGTAGGTCAATGTCCATACTGTCATCGGCGCTTTCTTGCAAGGTTGGTCGGTGATTGTCCTCAGGAGGGGGCACCGTTGTAGTGGCTGCATCCGTTACTGTAGAATTCATCGTGGCCTCGCTATGGGGAGCGGCTATCGGACGAATGCGGTCAGCATCGGAAAGGGTGGCCGCCCGTGCAACCGCAGCATAATTTAGAGGAAGGCTCGTCATTGTAGAATGAGTCATAGATTCACCTGTGGGTATTTGAGCAAGCCGTCGTCGGAGACAATTAGATCTGACGTGTCCTTCTTGGCCACAATCGAAGCAAGTATGTGGCTGCCCGTGATACATAATAATCGCCCTACATCCGTCGATGACAAGATACGATGGTGCGTTTTTTCAGTTGAATTTTGATCTGGCATACCCCGTTAAGAACCGGGTACGTTGTAAAGGTGTCCATTTTCCCGCCATGAGGCTGACCACTCTGCCGCAAGGCTGGTAAACCGCAGTGACTACGTCCAGTGGTACTTCGAACGGGAGTTCGAAGACTCGTGTTGTACGAAGGCCAAGCCCCGCGTTGGTTGGTTCAAATGGCTCTGAGCACTGTGGGACTTAACATGTGAGGTCATCAGTCCCCTGGAACTTAGAACTACTTAAATCTAACTAACCTAAGGACATCACACACATCTGTGCCCGAGGCAGGATTCGAACCTGCGACCGTAGCGGTCGCGCGGTTCCAGACTGCAGCGCCTAGAACGCTCGGCCACCCCGTCCGGCCCAAGCCCCGCGTGATCGATAGAGACCGCCCCAATATGGCCAAAAGAACGTTTGAATTTAAGATCGTGGGCGCACAATTCTGTTGCATACCTCGCCACTTACTAACTTGACGTAGACAACACTGCTCGTGGAACAGAAACGGGTACCAGTTATGTCCTGCGGATCAATTTTAATGTCGTCGCGTAGGAAACTTCCCACTTCAAAAGCTCTCGGCCTTGCCTGACCGGGTTGAAAACCGATTTTGATGGTGGTTTGTGTGTAGGAATGAGCCGCATTGCGTCGGTTGCTGTGGACTCGATAGTAGCGGCGACGAAGTGGTAAACAACTACTGGCACTCGCGACAGTGCAGACGGAACGTAAACAGGACCTCCTCGCCGCACCGGTGCGGAAATCAGACTGCCACTTCGGTTACCTGAGCACAATGTCGGTATTTGACGGCGCCTGTATAATTCGAATCATGCGTGCTTGTCCGAAGGAAACATTGCGTCGAATTATGCTGGCACTGTCAAATACAGACACAGTCTTAATTTCTACCGTACACAGTTGCCTTTTCAGTCGTCATGCCAAATGAAATCTAGACATCCAGATGAGCAATTAAATTACAGAGAAAATATAACTTCTCCTATAAATTATGGATAAACTGTAGAAATAGAAAGGTAGGGCATGAGTTGTCAGATACTGGAGCAAGAAGATGCAGATTTGTAGATGAACAAGAAAATTTTTACCGCTGGACGGGATTTCCAGGAGAACTTCTCTGCACTCCACTTACCACTTATAGCGGCATTTCGACATCATTTGGTTTACGTTGTACAAGAATTTCGGACACTCATTGTACAATAGAACATAACGTTAATCATTTGGAAACGTAGCCTATTAATACTATCATACTGATGTGGTGAAACCGAAATTATAATTTTATCCGGTGTCTGCCTGCATATACATAAATGCGCCCTCCGTACTTCATCGTACTGATGTGTGCTAGACCATAAGTACTTTGCCAGTGCTTCTTCACATGTTGCAATACTGAATGTTGTCTCATAATAATTGCAGCTTGAAACCTTCGGACAAGCCCTGATTTCATAAATTTTACAGAAATTGTCATTAGGTGACCCCGGTCTCAGAACAAAGGGAGTTTAGCAGCAGCAACTTACCGTTTCTGCACAGACAGCATACATCGCTTAGTTTACTGCTATTCTTGCACGCTTCTGCGCACAAGTGAGAACAGCTGCTTATTTACCTGTTGTGGTGAATTTATTATAACTTAAGAGCTTGTGTATTTTTTGATCTTTTGTGTAGAGTGAGCCTTTTTTCTTAGTTCAGTGTTACTTTGCTAGTGGTACAGACAAAAATTGGTTAAAGATGCAGAGATACTGCGCCTGTTGTGTACGCTCACAGTGGGAATTGGCCACTGTCCGTAAACAGCTGGAAGCTTTGTTGCCCACGGTCGACAGGTATCAGGCTGCTGCCCAGGGTTCGATGGTGCTGGGGCACCAGATATGAACCATTTGGCAAGCCTCGCCTGTCGGGCCTATGGCCGATCTTATTGTGAGGCCCCGACAGCTACAGAGGGTGTGATTGCTTGTCATCAGATGCTCCAGTGTCAGAAGGTGTATGGAGCCCTTCAGGGGAAGCCAGATCGAGAAAGAAGGCCATTGCCCACTCTTTTTGCCTGCTGGGGGTCTGGTCCGATGTGTGGAGGAGACTCTGCCAGCGACGATTAGATGCCCCCGGCTGGGATGAAAATCATGGGCCCGCATCTCGTGGTCGTGCGGTAGCGTTCTCGCATCCCACGCCCGTGTTCCCGGGTTCGATTCCCGGCGGGGTCAGGGTTTTTCTCTGCCTCGTGATGGCTGGGTGTTGTGTGATGTCCTTAGGTTAGTTAGGTTGAAGTAGTTCTAAGTTCTAGAGGACTGATGATCATAGATGTTAAGTCCCATAGTGCTCAGAGCCATTTGAACCATTTTTTTGAAAATCATGGCTCATGTACGCACGAATGACGTCTGCCGCCATGGTTGAGAGGGCATCCTACAGGCGGCTATCTGGTTTGGTGAAGGTAACTAGCCTCGGCTGTAGGGTCGCAGCAAAGTTACCTTTCTACAGCGTCGTTCCGACAACCGATCATGGTCCTTTTATTTGAACGAGTTGAAGATTTCAACCCGGGGCTCAGACGAGTCTGTAAGCAACTTAGATGAGGATTTCTTGACCACCGGTATCTGATGGGGAATTGTAGGACGCCGCTTAATAGGTCAGGCGAGCAATACACGCAGGAAGCGGTAACTAGGTTAGCCGAGTACGTGTGATTTGCACATGCTGTATTTTTAGGGTAGGAAAATAAAAAATAACATGTGATCGGATTCCATACAGGGCAACCACCGTCATAGTAGTTCGGAGAAAGAAAATTTTAATGTAGTATTAGTTAACTATTGCCAACGGCCTTGCCGCAATGGTTACACGGGTTCCCGTCAGATCACCGAAGTTGAGCGATGACGGGCTGGCCTAGCACTTGGATGGGTGCACGTCCGGTCAGCCAAGCGCTGTTGGCAAGCGGGGTGCACTCAGCCCTTATCTTCTCAGGCAAACTGAGGAGCTAGTTGACTGAGCAGTAGCGGCTCCGGTCACGAAAACTGACGACGGCAGGGAGAGCGGTGTGCTGACCACATGCCACAAAGTATCCACATCCAGTGACGCCCTGGGCTGAGAGGATGACACGGCGGCCGGTCGGTGCCGTTTGGCCATCCAAGGCCTGTTTCAGACTGAGAGTTTTCGAATTTATTAACTACTGGGGCATCTGTGGATAGGTCTCAGAACTAGTCTCACTTAAAAACGATAACATCTTCCACGTGGTACTAAGGACAGAAAGTTGGCCGAAACCAGATAATAACAGTCATGAAATTCTTAACTCCTATTGTAATCTATATCACAATGATAGGTTCATCTCTGTGTGTGGCTGTGTGGCTATAGTTACAAAAAGACGATAATATCTTGTGAGAGTAGCACAGATTCCGAATCCGAAATAATTTGCGTGAAGGCAAGCGTTAAAGTGTATCTTTGGAAGCGTTTATAAACCCTCTGCCTTAGTAGTAGTATTGGCGGAAATAATAGCGAAATCTTGGAGAACAATCCGCATACGTTTACTGGAGATGTTGCAGTACTAGTTGATGGTTTCAGCTTACCATCTATACATTAGGAGATTCAGTTGATTAGGGCTTGTAGTAGGCACTGGGCATCGAGTGGAATTGTAAATGCATTAAACTAAATCTACACGCATTTAGTCAGAGACCCGCGAAGGTAAAATCTTAGACCTGATGGTGATAAACAGGTCAGAATTTTTCGACTCAATGTAGAATAGGGAATGAGTGATCATAATGCCATTACAGATCACTGAACACAGCCGCAAATAGTAATACAAAGAACGGTAGGGAGATCTTTCTGCTTGAAGTGCGACAAGAAAAAGATTTCAGATTACCAGAGAGGTCAGCATGAAAATTTCATCTCCAGCATTATCAATGTTGAATGTCAATGCAGTAAGTTCAAGAGCATTGTACAATAAGTTTTAGATGGTATGTATCGAACAAAGTTGCGAGAGATGGGAAAGTACCACTGTAGTTCGACAGCCATTTTCCAAAGATGCTACGGAAGCAAAGAAAACTTCACTGCAAATGAAACTTACCCAAAGCTCCGCACACAAACAGA
The DNA here is from genome assembly GCF_023864345.2 of Schistocerca serialis cubense. Classification (NCBI taxonomy): domain Eukaryota; kingdom Metazoa; phylum Arthropoda; class Insecta; order Orthoptera; family Acrididae; genus Schistocerca; species Schistocerca serialis. Next base: position 582,117,096 of record NC_064643.1, read on the forward strand.
AATTAACCGAATCTAAAATTTGCGTAAGGAGAGCTATGCACGAAGCAGTCGAAGCATTCGATTGTAAAATTCCATCAACATGAAAGAAAATCGTATGGCGTTTTGGTCTTATGTTAAATCAGTAAACGGATCGATGCCACATATAAACACATTCTGTGACCATAAAGACGTTGAAATGGAAGAAGACAAGTCTTTTCCCAAAACGGTTTCGCAGACGAACGTCGCGTTGTAGAGCCTCCTTCACACCGTCGCACGAAGTAAGTGACCGTGGGATAGGAAAGCAACTGAAGTCGCTCAAGAGATTGAAAGCCACTGGACGCCACGGACAGAATAAGAAATGTCTTTAGGTAAATGAACACTAGAAGCTACTGAAAATATAAAACACTACATTCTTAAAAACTTAGAAAAGTTAAACACGTGATTATATGAGACTGTAGATTCCTTGTACACTTCGAAGAAAACTAGTTACAATAAAACGTTTGCTTTAAAAGTTGCTGTGCCGTCGAAAGCAGTGATGACAAATACATCTGTACCTGTACTCCACGTTTCTGAACACCTGGATTAACAAGACTTACCGAGAACCGTGTGGAAGCCACTATTCAAGCTGAAGGTATGCTCTAAATACTCCAGTAATAATTATGACCGATTTCTCAACGTGTACTCAATACCACACCTCATTGTGTCTGATTCGACGCACTCTTACAAGTCCATGTCTTCAGACATAGATACCACGTGCACATCCACAACCAATGCTACCCTCTACAGTCTACACTACCGTTTCCGTCCTGTAAGCCACGCGGAGCTACTATCTCATCCAAACAAGCGGGAAAGGAAAACCTATTGTGGATCCCCTCTTTGCATGACTAACTGTTCGAAAATTCAATTTTTAAAATTACGTTTCTTATAGAATATTAGAGTCATTTCCATTAATATTTACATTCTTTGCTACCCCAGTGCAATAACTACTTTAACACACATTAATATACTTTTATTTAGGTGGCTCCAAAGACTCACAGCATTGGGAGTAGATTAATATCGATACCTCGTTACATAAATTTTTGTCAAAATCTTTTTTTGATTTTCAATTGCTTTGTATGTTAAATAAATCTGTTACGTTGCAACCTGTGTATTTCTATTTGTGTGGGATATGAAGTGTTTGTTGTATAAGATACGCGATAGGCACTCCAAGAGATCTTACCTACTTGTCTGAATTTCAATTATTGTTTGTGAGACACCTGGTTATCTTGAGCGGGTTAAACAAGCTTCAGCACGCCAATGCCAATTCTACATTAATCTAAAAGGTCAGAATTTTCAGCAGTGTTTCTGAAGCAATATCCCTCATAAGGCAGTATGAACACCGTGTCTCAAGATCACTAGTGTCAAAATCTTCATGGACCCCTAGCGGAGAAATGATCCACCTACGACATTTTTGTCACATAAAAATGATTTTATCTCCTTTAAACACTTATCTGCTTTAAATTTTTAGTAACAATTGACATCCAAAATGAATATAAGCGATCTGATGTATTTATTAAAAGTTATTTAATTGTCCTAACGACAAAAATAGAAATTGTATGTTAACGTACTATTGTGAGAAAACAGTTACTAATGTTTTAAGAGAACTGAACTGTTGTATTCATATTTTTTTGCATCCCTCATATAAACAGTTTACAAATATTCTGGAGTAAAGGAAATGTGCCACTTCTGTATAATTTTCTGTAACACATGTAATTCTGTCATTCAACGCTGCAGTTCTATTGACTTATTTTTTAGTTACTCATTGACCAAAGGGATTTGTAAACCATCATCTGCCAAGGGTCTTATCATTTTACAGTAACTTCCGTCGCTCTGGTATAACGTCAAAAATTGTAACAAATGTAATGCAAGCAGAAATAATTGAAACCTCACAGTAATAATGTTGTCCCTTTCCTTTCTGTAATGTCTTACTTCGTGCTTGATAGTACGATACAGTCATAACACATTCAATACGTAACTTACCAGTACTGTATACTGTAGTAATAGTAGTTCATTTTTGGTAACTGCATAGTTTTAAAACCTCAGTATCAAGATCGAAGCGTGGCAGCTCATGTCAGACATTAAAATACTGTGTTCTAATGCATGCAGCGATAGTGTACTCGTATGTTAGTTATCGTCTCGCTTTTTTAATTACAAAACATAGTTTTGATTTATCTGTTGACACTGTAAGCAAATCAGTATGCATAAATTGCAACTGCATTGCATCGTCGACAGCATTTTCTTAGTTAATGGCAGACCTCTCACTATTCGAAATATTCTTTTTTAATTTTTACATTTTTCTGTTAGTTTTATTCAGCGCACATACACTCTCTTCCGTTCTTAAAGAGTGCAGCATTAAGTAGCTGAAGAATATTTCAGGTTGCTGCACTGTTTCTGTCATTAATTCACTATTGTTCTCCTCCAGACCGTTTCATGCAAATAATTTATGATTCTCCTTAAAATGGGGAACTACTGTATGTAAAATCAGTCATCCTTGTAAGAACAGACTTGTTACACACTCTCCACAAGAATAATGTCTCCGTTGTTATCAGCCGCTTCGATCTGTTTCTAATATCGCTACCTTACGCTGCGGTCTCTCCGAGCTCCTCACACGCAATAGTATTTTTAGCAGGTATTAATGAATTTTAATACACGCTACATGAATTTTTCTGATGCATATTTAAACAGGGCTACGTGGAACTCTTTCCACTGGCCGATATAAACGTGCCGCTACTTTCAAGGACATAAACAGCTCTCCATTTGAATAAAGCAAACTTCCAGAGCACGTCTCAATTTTCGATGGCCCACAGAGGATTCAGGCCACAGTCTGACAAACTGTTACGCTTCAATAGGAGCTCGGAGCGATACGACACACAGAATACGCCAGTGGACCCTCTTTCTACAGGGCCTGTGTTCAAATCCCCTGTCATCTCGTAACATTAACCTTTTCAGTGGATTCCTTAAACCACTTAAAGCGAATGCAGAGATCGTTCGTTTGTGTAAGACTCAGACGATTTTCTACACAACCTTTGTCCGAATGTGTTAATAGAAGTATTGGAAACTTCATTATAATATGGATTAAGCATAATGGATTGATCTACAGGGTGGTCCATCTGAAGTTTCCGATGGGATTATATCGAAAACTATACATCGGGGAAAAATGGTGGGTAAGACAAGATCGTAAGCTCAAAGGGGGACATGAAATGATGCTGCGCGTGACCTCCAGCCTCCGCCCCCTTGGGTGGTCGGGTGGCAACTTTTAAATCTTAAATATAAACACCGATTTTTTTTATTGCAGATTCGGATTCTCCACAAAAAAGTAATCAAGTTTTGTCTGAAACTTTTTTTTAAACCATTGACAGATGGTGCTGAAATTGAGAAAAAAGTAAAATTGGGGGAGAACTCTGATTTATGTAGAATTATCCAAGAAAGACGCATCAAATCGATAAAAAATGTGCACCAATTCTTTCATTATGCCAAATTTAGCTACTTTTGTACAAAGTGTACTGTATCCTACTTTCACCGTTACCAAGGAACAACGACATGGACGTAGTAGAATGATGTTCTCATGGGGTGCTTCATTAGTGAGAGTCCCCTTGCCTCTCACATGCTGCGGTGATTCATTAGTTTTCCCCAATTTTAATTTTTCTCGATTTCAGCGCCATCTCTCAATGGTTTGAAAGAATGTTTCAGACAAAACTTGGTTACTTTTTTTATGGAGAATCCGAATCTTCAATAAAAATTGAGGATTTACATTTAAGATTTAAAAATTGCCCCCACCCCACCGAAGGGTGCGGGGGCAGGGGGTCACGTGTAGCATCATTTGATGTCCCCCTTTCAGCTTACGAACTTGTCTTACGCATTATTTTTACCCGATATATAGTTTTCGAGATAATATCATCTGAAACTTCAGGTGGGCCACCCTCTATGTTGATAACTAAAAGAGAAAAAATAGTGTGATTTAAGCCATGAGCGTTATTATGAATTTATTTATAGTGGAAAGTCTCCGAGGTTCTAGAATACGTATGATGAAATTTAAAGGTGTAACAGGTTATAACATGTATAAATCCAACAGAATCGTTTCTGTGATGGTGAATGAATGTCCAACAAAATAGGAAAGCAGCCACAACACAACGTACCCTAAATCCGAGCTGAAGAGGGGAAGGGGTATTTTATGATGAGTAGTAATATAATCACCGTCGTCGTCAACATCATCATCATCATCATCATCACCAAAGCTAATATCATGTTTCCGTTTCGATACGTTTAGGATCGCCTTCGTTCCTAAAGAAAACGCACAGTAGAAATAGTTGGCAAAATCGTCAAACAGACCTGTGGAGTTTTCTACCATTTTTTCCTTAGCACTCTTCTATGAGTATGTGATTCGTAACTCTGCTCCCTCCCTATCGCCCCACGAATTACACCAATATTTGCTCATTTACTTCATTTAATTTTTTTTTTGTTACCTTTTTCACCTTCTAACTCAAACTTGTCATATTGAGTTCATTTACGTGGCCACATTGTCCGTAGTTGCATTACAATTCTTCAAGGTGTTTTCGTTCTGTCGTTGCAACTACAGAAAATTCATGTTTCTTTCACTAGACGCGTTTCGCTTTATTGAGGTAAAGCATCATCAGTTGTCTGTAATTAAGTTATTTACGAGTACATTCTGATCTGTTTTAATATTGGAAAAACAGTTCGTTTACAGTATGATGGTTTTTGCTTACGGTGATTCCCGCTTGATTTCTCGCCTACATCGGGAAATGCCGTCTGCTAGCACATAGTTGATGTTTTTCTTCTGTAGACACTGATTACTGTGGTCTAATTCTTAGTTGCTCTGCTGCAATAAGCAATTTTTTTGTGTTTCGCGCATCACACTTACTCGCATTCAGCTGTTTTCTGTTTGTTTTATACTTCTAAAGCTTAATTACTGATGATTGATGATACTTTACCTCAACAAAGCGAAACGCGCTTGTCGAAAAAGGAAAAAAAGAAAGAAACACGTACTTTTTGTAGTTGCAACGACAGAACGACAACACACTCAAGAAGAATCATACTGATTTTAATAACATATTATACGGCACGTACATAATGAAACTGCCGGCCAGAGAGGCCGAGCGGTTATAGGCGCTACGGTCGCAGGTTCGAATCCTGCCTCAGGCATGGATGTGCGTGATACCATTAGGTTATTTAAGTTTTAGTAGTTCTAAGTTCTAGGGGACTGATTACCTCAGAAGTTAAGTCCCATAGTGCTCAGAGGCATTTGAACGATAATGAAACTTCTGTTAACAGCGTGAATAGAACTTGTAACCAAATAAAAAAAAATTAATGAAATAAAACACCAAATTTTCTACTGTATTTATTATACTCAGATTTCGAACGTGAAAAAATTGCATTTGACCATCAAAGACATTCATATGATTACGAGAAACTTCGAAAAATATATTACAGCAAATCTAAGTCTACTTCAGTTTGAATGTTCACTCTGCAGCGGAGGTTGCGTTGATTTGAAACTTCCTGGTGGACTAAAGCCTTGTGACAGACCGGGACTTGGGACTGAAGCTTTGCCTTTAGTCACCAAGTGCTTCACCGACTGAGCTATCCAAGCACGAATCACGAACCGCCAGCACAGCCATACTTACTGCAATAACTCTTTCGTACCCAGCGAACTTAACAGAATTTGTCTTGGATACCTTTTAGGGCCTAGTCTTAATTTTCCAGGATGTTTGGAAATAAAGCTTGTGTCATACAGGAAGGAAAAAGAGTTAAAGTAACGTGAATATGCCCACAAAATCCTAGTGTTTATCCATTAGAGAGTTTTGCCCACTCTCCTGTAACTAAAAGAGACGAACTCCAAATTACCGAGCATAAAAACGCGACTGTAGACAGTGGTACAGCGATACTGTGGTCGCAGCTGACAGTTGACAGAAGGAAAAACCGATGGAAAGAGGGGAAAAAAGAAAACAGTGGTGCAGGGTACTCTCCACCACGCACCGTGCGGTGTCTTGCGGAGTATCAAAGTAGATGTACACGTAGGATCTGCTAGAGCAGAAAAGAAATCGTCCCGTAGGAAATTATCCGGTAGGAATCAAATGGCAGATACTGAGATAACCCATCGCAGAATTGAAATACACTCCTGGAAATGGAAAAAAGAACACATTGACACCGGTGTGTCAGACCCACCATACTTGCTCCGGACACTGCGAGAGGGCTGTACAAGCAATGATTACACGCACGGCACAGCGGACACACCAGGAACCGCGGTGTTGGCCGTCGAATGGCGCTAGCTGCGCAGCATTTGTGCACCGCCGCCGTCAGTGTCAGCCAGTTTGCCGTGGCATACGGAGCTCCATCGCAGTCTTTAACACTGGTAGCATGCCGCGACAGCGTGGACGTGAACCGTATGTGCAGTTGACGGACTTTGAGCGAGGGCGTATAATGGGCATGCGGGAGGCCGGGTGGACGTACCGCCGAATTGCTCAACACGTGGGGCGTGAGGTCTCCACAGTACATCGATGTTGTCGCCAGTGGTCGGCGGAAGGTGCACGTGCCCGTCGACCTGGGACCGGACCGCAGCGACGCACGGATGCACGCCAAGACCGTAGGATCCTACGCAGTGCCGTAGGGGACCGCACCGCCACTTCCCAGCAAATTAGGGACACTGTTGCTCCTGGGGTATCGGCGAGGACCATTCGCAACCGTCTCCATGAAGCTGGGATATGGTCCCGCACACCGTTAGGCCGTCTTCCGCTCACGCCCCAACATCGTGCAGCCCGCCTCCAGTGGTGTCGCGACAGGCGTGAATGGAGGGACGAATGGAGACGTGTCGTCTTCAGCGATGAGAGTCGCTTCTGCCTTGGTGCCAATGATGGTCGTATGCGTGTTTGGCGCCGTACAGGTGAGCGCCACAATCAGGACTGCATACGACCGAGGCACACAGGGCCAACACCCGGCATCATGGTGTGGGGAGCGATCTCCTACACTGGCCGTACACCACTGGTGATCGTCGAGGGGACACTGAATAGTGCATGGTGCATCCAAACAGTCATCGAACCCATCGTTCTACCATTCCTAGACCGGCAAGGGAACTTGCTGTTCCAACAGGACAATGCACGTCCGCATGTATCCCGTGCCACCCAACGTGCTCTAGAAGGTGTACGTCAACTACCCTGGCTAGCAAGATCTCCGGATCTGTCCCCCATTGAGCATGTTTGGGACTGGATGAAGCGTCGTCTCACGCGGTCTGCACGTCCAGCACGAACGCTGGTCCAACTGAGGCGCCAGTTGGAAATGGCATGGCAAGCCGTTCCACAGGACTACATCCAGCATCTCTACGATCGTCTCCATGGGAGAACAGCAGCCTGCATTGCTGCGAAAGGTGGATATACACTGTACTAGTGCCGACATTGTGCATGCTCTGTTGCCTGTGTCTATGTGCCTGTGGTTCTGTCAGTGTGATCATGTGATGTATCTGACCCCAGGAATGTGTCAATAAAGTTTCCCCTTCCTGGGACAATGAATTCACGGTGTTCTTATTTCAATTTCCAGGAGTGTGTCAGCTACAATCGCTTAGTAGTGGAAAGGCGTCAGGACCAGATGAGATGCCTGTAAGATTCTATGAAGATTATCGGAAATGACTTACTCCCCTTCTAGCAATAGAAAGGTACCTAATGACGGGAAAAAAGCGCGGGTGATTCCAGATTTTAAGAAAGGCCGTGAGACAGGTCCACCCAATTATAGACCTTCATCGTGTCGTCTTCATCATCATCATCCATTGTCATTACGGTCGGAGGAAGTCAATGGCAAACCACTCCACTAGGACCTTGCCTAGTACGGCGGTGCGGGTCTCCCGCATCGTCCCCAACTCTCCTCGGATTATGGGACATCGTCATCATCATCGTTCACGTCAATCTGTTGTAGAATTATGGAACATGTTTTATGCTCAAGAGTTTTTTGGAAAATGAATATCTCCTCTATAAAAATCAACATGGATTCCGCAAACAGAGATGCTGCTCTGTTCCTCCACGAGATCCACTGTTCAGTAGACATCGGCGCTCAGGTTGATGCTGTGTTCCTTGATTTCAGTAAAGCTTTTAGCACCGTCCCGCACTGCTGTTTAATGAAAAAATAATACGAGCTTACGGAGTATTGCAGCAGACTTGCGATTGGATTCAAGACTTTCTTGCAGATAGAACTTAACACGTCGCTCTTAACGGAACAAAATCGACAAATGTAAAGGCAATATCCGGTGTACCACTGGGAAGTGTGATAGGACTGTTGCTGTTTACAGTGTATATAAATGATCTAGTACAAAGTGTCGGATGATCTTTAAGGCAATTCGCAGATGATGCAGTTGTCTATACCAAAGTGGCAACGCCAGAAGATAGTAAGAATTTGCAGAATGACCTGCAAAGAATTGATGAATGGTGCAGAATCTGGCAGTTGACCCTGAACGTAAATAAATGTGATATATTGCCCATACATAGGAAAAGAACTCCACTACTGTACAGCTACACTATTGATGACAAACAGCTGGAGAGAGCGTCTGCCGTAAAATATCAACCGGCGGGACCAGCTGCACAGTTCATGACTGCAGCGCCCTAGGCCGCTCGGCTAATCCCGCGCGGCGTAAAATATCTAGACGTAACTATCCAGAGCGATCTTAAGTGGAATAACCTTATAAAACAGACAATGGGAAAAGCAGACACCAGACGGCGGAAGAATTCATCCTCGGAAGAAGTGGCTTATAAGGCGCTTGTTCTTGAATATTGTTCATCCGTCGGGGGTCCTTATCAGGTAGGACTGATAGAGGAGATAGAAAAGATCCAACGAAGAGGGGCGCGTTTCGTCACGGGATCGTTTAGCTGGCGACAGAGCGTTACGGAGATCCTAAACAACCTCCACTGGCAGACGTTACAAGAGAGGTGTTGTGCATCACAGAGAGATTTACTATTGAAATTTCGGGATAACACTTTTCAGGAGGAGTCGGAAAATGTATTACATCTCGCATATTCTTCCCACGCACTCTTCGCGAATGAAACAGGGTTGGAAGGATCAGATAATGGTGCGGAAATTTCCCTCCGCCACACACCATTAGGTGGCTTGCGGAATATGATGTAGATGTAGATAGCTACTCAAAAAACTAATTGCGCAGGAGAAACATTTGCCTATGTTGTAAATGTGATTTTGATTGTAATGGTGGTAAGATTTTATGGGATCAAACTGCTTACGTCATCGGTCTCTAAGCTTACAAACTACTTAATCTAACGTAAACTAACTTACGCTATAGACAACACACACCCATGCCCGAGGGAGGACTCAAAGTTATGACGGGAGGAGCCGCGCAGACCGGGACAAGATGTGATGTTGAGATGACTGGATACAGTATGACAAATGTCAAGACTGTTGGCATAAGGATTGTACGGGTTATGAAGATGCAGGACATTATCTTTGCAACTACTGTTGAAGAATTTTACATGCGAACTGTTGCACGACTGAATGTGTTGTCTTATCCACCCGTGTGGGTAGAAGCACGCATTCAACGTTTTTGTACTCTTACTCTTTTCAATGTCTGCGACAGCAGTCAAAATGCATTGTTTACTAACATGTAGGAACTTAAATGACAGATGGTGTGCATACAGTTTGATTACAGGAAAAGATTCAGCAGGTACCGTCATTATTTCCTTAACCGACTACTCTTACCGAAAACATCTTCAGCATCTTTAGCAGAAGTTATGACGAACCTATCTGTCTCGGTAGTTGCTCACGCACGTTACTCTGAAGTTCTTAAGGACACGTAAAACATCAGCACGTACGAATCATTATGCAAGCAAATCAAATTCATGTACTTGACCGAGACACAAACGTGTACTCTTGTCTTTGGCAAACAATGAACTGACCAATTTCCCTTCAGAGGCGAAGACACACGGCGCTTCTCTGTCCATCTGCCGGCAGCTCTCTCCCCAAGTTCGCAAACTACGCAGGAGTCCAGCAAGATATGCCGGAGCGGCTGTGCAGGGTCTGGAAGCAAGCAGCAGCTGCCAGCAGACGGGCGCTTGGAGGAGTTCCGTGTGTCCTGTCTGGTAACTCGTCGTAGACAGCTTTCAGTGCCCACAGCCTCAGTTCTTTCTGTGAGAGCTTTGAGCTCTGGCTCTTTTCCAACACGCAAAAAAGACGTAAAAAGACTGTAAAGCGTGAACAAGTTAACTGTAAACTATATGACGCATCCCACCTGTCAGTACGACGAGTAGTCCCATACCATCAACAAATTATTTACGCTGCCATGAGCCACAGTGCTCACTTGCTGTTTCAACTTGAACTGATATATGATTTACGTACAGCCTACCAAAACGGACACAGACCTACAATAAAATCGTTAATTTTAATCTTTTTCCATTTGACACATTTTCCGAGGAATTTCGGAAACAAGTGAGTGTCAACAGAATACAAATTTTGTTGCATGTAGTTCTGTTCCCTTTTTATGCACTCTAATAAAAAAATTGTGTTGTTTATCGGATGGCAATATATATACAAAGTGTGGTGTCACCGCCAGACACCACACTTGCTAGGTGGTAGCCTTTAAATCGGCCGCGGTCCGCTACTGTACGTCGGACCCGCGTGTCGCCACTATCAGTGATTGCCGACCGAGCGCCGCCAAACGGCAGGTCTAGAGAGACTTCCTAGCACTCGCCCCAGTTGTACAGCCGACTTTGCTAGCGATGGTTCACTGACAAGTTACGCTCTCATTTGCCGAGACGATAGCATAGCCTTCAGCTACGTCATTTGCTACGACCTAGCAAGGCGCCATTATCATTTGCTATTTATCTTGTGATGCATGTACCGTCAGACCGATGTTCACCAATTATAGATTAAAGTTAAGTATTCCAGAAACTACGTACTTTTTTTAATAGACTCAACTCCTTTAACTGTTCCAGACCTCACGCCAGCCTGCGTGAGCTTAAACGCGTGCCTTTCGGCTATCTCATAGTGGCTTGGCTGTCTTGCCAAGTCACAACACAAAGATTACAAAACTGCTGCAAGTAAACATTTAAGCACAGCTCTCAGCATAAAATAACATAAATGACAACAGCTGGAAATGGATATCAAGGTCCATTATGTATTTTATCACATCACTCGTCACTGTCAGGAAGTCTTCGAAAGGGACCTAGTAGACACGTATGGGACATTCTGATACAATACGAGCAACTGCCTGTCTTTCAGCACCACAGTCACATGACGGTGATGAAGATTTGCCCCCACTTGTAGAGAGTCTCTGCACATCTTCCTTGGCCCGTTCGGATGAGGCTCAGGGTGGTCTAAATTGCCGGAGGATGGTAAATTCCATAGGTTTCTCCTGGATATTAGGTAGTTTCAGGCGATGTGGAGGACAGTTTTGTTGCCAGTAGCGTTTCCATTCATCGGTGGTACTGAGTTCAGTTTGCATGAGAGTCATGGCTGTGATGAGAGTGGGATGTCTTGATTATAGTCTTTTTCGCTCCGAAGGGAGTACGTCTTCCAGTATTGGAAAGTCGGTGTTATCAGCAATCTTCTGGTATTCATGCAATAGCGCGCTCTTCCGTCTGAGATCAGGATGTGGAATGTGGCCCAAAAGAGGTAGCCTGTATGTGGGAGTAGATCGTATTGACCCACAAACAATACGTAGGGCCTCGTTAAGTTATAAGTCTATCTCTTACGTCTGATCTATTAATCCAGAGAGACGACAGTACTCTGTTGCTGAGTATACCAATTCGAGTGCTGATACCCGAAAATTGTCTGCTGATGTTCCCTAGTGAGTGCCACAGAGTTTATGGAGAATGTTGTGTCTGGTTTTGAGCTAAGCAAATGTTAATGTCAATTGCTCCTTAAAGAACAGTACATTCTAACGTGATCCTAAGGTATTTTGGATGCATGTCAAGATGTAGTTTGTCTCCCTGAAAACAGACAATGAGGACTGTGTGCCAATCTATTGGACAGATGAAAACATGAAACTTCTGTTTTATTTGAGTTTGGTTTTAGCCTCCATTTACAGAAAAAGTGGCTGATGATATCTAGATCACAAATTATGATATCTTTAGTTATTTCAAAGGTTTTGTGTTGGGTAGCTATTTTGCAGTCGTCCGCATAGCCAAGCTTTCTAGACTGTGTTGCAGGAATATCAGATATAGATAAAGTAAACAAGAGACGAGCAAGGACGGAACCCTGTGGTAAGCTGTTATTCAATACTTTTCGGCAGCTAGTGTCTTCTCCTGTGTGACTGTAATTGTCCTTCCAGATAACATGTTGCCAATTAGTTTTGCTGTCCGTTAGCATGTGACAAGTTGTAATAATATATAAATCAGTCCATGCCTTAAAATCATGTTATATGCAGCACTTTTATCAACGAAAGCAAATGATGCTTTCTGATTCGTTTGGTATCCTGCTTAGATAAATATTGTTAAAGATAAGATTTGATTAGCGCAACTTCGTCCTGGTCGGAATCCAGTTTCCTCAACAGGAAAGTTCTGAAAGATCAGTGTCCTAATCCGATTCTCTATAATTCTTCAAGGACCTTATAAATAGTGCTCAATAGTACGACTGGGCGATAGTTCTTAGGCTGGCCTGATGTCTTGCGGGACTTTAGTATGGCTATAATGTTTGACTGTTTCATTTTTTGTGGCACTCAGCTATCACAGTGTCATAGAACAAATGCACCAGCCACCTTTTTGCGTAGTTTCCACTACGCAGAAGAAATTTCCTAGTGTCTTTCCAACTTTTAGAGATTTAAGGGCAGCAGAAATTTCAGATACATAGAAAATTCTTGAGAACTCGGGTTGCTCATTAGCGTTCTGTTTGAGCGATGTAAGTTTGCGTCTGATGTATCTTGTAGAGTTTTATCCGTTTTCCGAATCAGCTCAGCCAAAACCATGTGTATCGACTTTGATATTAATAGATCCCGCCAGTAAAACTGAGCTCTTCAAACTGTAATCATTGCTCAGTCCTTTTCTCTTGTAGTGGGCTGTTTTATTCTACACGCTTAACGTTTAAGCTCTGTTAATCCTAGAACACTATAGGAAGAAAATGTTATATTACTGCTGAAGCATCGTAAATTGTACTACTACAAATATATTCAAAGAAAGTTATAATTTGTAGGTTATACATTAGTTAATTAGAATTGTTAGATCTTCATCGGTATGTAACATACCAAAAAATGTCCTGTTTCTTACCCTATACCACAACCGTGAACCGTACGAGGATTTAGTAATCTAGGGTTAAGCGTCTTTTCAGTCTTTACGTAACCTGACGAAGTGTGGCATATTCTGTACTTGAAAAGTAATTTGTAAGTTGTAGATTCATTATTTTAGATGAAGAGGTGAAAATTCCGTCTGGGATACTAGCTGTATCAGCAATTAATCGGAATAATTAATTCGATTCCGGTACTTGCTTTTGAAGCATGTCAAGAGGAATTGTGACTTACCTGGTTTTTCATTGCGAAAAATGCTGTCTACAGTTAAGCACTTGTATGCAGTATTTATCGATCACTGCGCAAGCAGCTGACACATTTTCAACTTGTAATTAGCTTTCTTCATTACTGATTTCGAGACGCAATGGAAACAATCGTGCTACTCAGGTTTCAACAGACAAAGGGGAAGACGAAGAAGACATTACCCGTCAGCAAACACGTCTATGTATTTCGTATAGGGACTGGAGCAGTTAGACAGATCGCTGGGATTAGTTTACCCAACACAGTGAGTGCAAACGGACAAATGCGCTTCCATTGTCCCAGAACCGCCAAGTTGTTTGAACAGTTCGAGAATGTTTGCATGTTGATTTTTCTCCCGTCCCCCTAGCCAGCAGCGTTGTGGGACAGCAAGCGTGGAATGTATACAAACAATTACGACTGTGCGTGCGTGCGTTCGTGCGTGTGTGTATGTGCGTCCGTGTGTGTGTGTATGTGCGTCCGTGCGTGTGTGTGTGTGTGTGTGTGTGTGTGTGTGTGTGTGTGTGAGTGAGTGTGTGTTTTTGACGACGGTCGATTAAAAACAGCGCGAAGCAGTCGCGCATTGTCCTCGCACATTGCACAAGTGCACACAAAAACAACTGGCATGTCACCTACACAATAGCTCCTCGTCGTACGCTGAAATTTAAACGTTTAGCTGCACAATTAACGAGTCGAGGCGGGGAAGCCGCACTCGCAGTTGGTAGCGCAGCGATTTTAATTCTTTCATGAGAGCTGTGCACAATAGCCAACAGCGCGTCTGTTATTGGTATTCACATATAACGCCAGAAGGCCATAAAAAATATTTCTTATTTATAGAAGCTGACGTAGAGAAAAGGTCATGAGGACCAGACTTCGCTGCAGTATTGTTACATCCATGTCTGCTCCTCGAAGAAAACTTTGTATTCTATGTTTTCAACCTGTTCGATCATATATGCGGATTTCAGGGAACGTAATGAGATATAATGCAGAGAACTATAAATTAGGTACAGAGTTGATTATTTTGCCTTCGTAGAAAAAAAGTACAGGATCCAGTCAGTGATTTCAGGCTTATTCGACGCCTTTCAGCGATAAAACCCTCTCGGGTGACTAGTCGAGTGCATTCGTTGTTTGGAATGTATGCAGGTTAAAGTTTATAACGTTATTCCTACTGAAACCTTCGATAGGTGTTCTGCTTACCTGGCCTCTGTTGATGTTCAAGTAAGTTGTCCTCAGGCTACTTCGGAGAAAATTATTCCCGCAGCAGGCCTGACCAACGCGTCCCCGTCGTGCGGAGTTGTTGGTGGCCCAGTTTCAGGACAAGGCGATTGTGCGATTGACTCGCATTCTCGCAGAACACGCGGGCAGTCTGCAGGACCTTTCTCCAAAGCCGTTTCACAGGGGAAGACCGCACTGCAGTTTCTTCTCTAAATCCTCGCATGAACGAAAAAATGGCTGACATCGAAATAAGTGTCCAAGGAATAGAAAAACAACTGAAATCACTCAACAGAGGAAAGTCCACTGGACCTGACGGGATACCAATTCGATTCTACACAGAGTATGCGAAAGAACTTCCCCCTTCTAACAGCCGTGTACCGCAAGTCT
Organism: Schistocerca serialis cubense; assembly: GCF_023864345.2. Taxonomy (NCBI): domain Eukaryota; kingdom Metazoa; phylum Arthropoda; class Insecta; order Orthoptera; family Acrididae; genus Schistocerca; species Schistocerca serialis. The sequence goes on from NC_064643.1 coordinate 582,132,169, forward strand.
CTAGAGGAACGGAAGGTTCCAAATGATTGGAAAAGAGCAAAGGTAGTTCCATTTTTAAGAAGGGTCGTCGAGCAGATGCACAAAACTATAGGCCTATATCTCTGACATCGATCTGTTGTAGAATTTTAGAACATGTTTCTTGCTCGCGTATCATGTCATTTATGGAAACCCAGAATCTACTCTGTAGGAATCAACATGGATTCTGAAAACAGCGATCGTGTGAGACCCAACTCGCTTTGTTTGTTAATGAGAGCCAGAAAGTATTAGATACAGGCTCACAAGTAGCTGCCATTTTCCTTGACTTCCGGAAGGCGTTCGATACAGTTCCGCACTGTCGCCTGATAAACAAAGTAAGAGCCTACGGAATATCAGACCAGCTGTGTGGCTGGATTGAAGAGTTTATAGCAAACAGAACACAGCATGTTGTTCTCAATTGAGAGACGTCTACAGACGTTACAGTAACCTCTGGCGTACCACAGGGGAGTGTTATGGGACCATTGCTTTTCACAATATATATAAATGACCTAGTAGATAGTGTCGGAAGCTCCACGCGGCTTTTCGCGGATGATGCTGTAGTATACAGAGAAGTTGCAGAATTAGAAAATTGCAGCGAAATGCAGGAAGATCTGCAGCGGATAGGCACTGTATAGGGAGTGGCAACTGACCCTTAACATAGACAAATGTAATGTATTGCGAATACATAGAAAGAAGGATCCTTTATTGTATGATTATATGATAGCGGAACAAACACTGGTAGCAGTTACTTCTGTAAAATATCTGGGAGTATGCGTACGGAACGATTTGAAATGGAATGATCATATAAAATTAATTGTTAATAAAGCGGGTGCAAGGTTGAGATTCATTGGGAGAGTCCTTAGAAAATGTAGTCCATCAACAAAAGAGGTGGCTTACAAAACACTCGTTCGGTCTATACTTGAGTATTGCTCATCAGTGTGGGATCCGTACCAGGTCGGGTTGACAGAGGAGATAGAGAATATCCAAAGAAGAGCGGCGCGACTCTTCAAGAGAGGCCCTCTGCATCGCGGTGTAGCTTGCTGTCCAGGTTTCGAGAGGGTGTGTTTCTGGATGAGGTATCGAATATATTGCTTCCTCCTACTTATACCTCCCGAGGAGATCACGAATGTAAAATTAGAGAGATTCAAGTGCGCACGGAGGGTTTCCCGTTGTCGTTCTTCCCGCGAACCATACGCGAGTGGAATAGGAAAGGGAGGCAATGACAGTGGCACGTAAAGTGCCCTTCGCCACACCGTTGGGTGGCTTGCGGAGTATAAATGTAGATGTAGATGTAGATTCTGTCTCACAGCAGCGGGATCCCCGTTTCTTCGTACAGCAAACTATTTGAGTACAGATTCAGAAGGCACAAAAAGAGTTTCAGAATTCGGTTCTGCACCCTCTGCAGCGCCGCGATGTGTGAGCCAGCTGCCCTTCCCACACCACGGTCGCGTACTCCAGCACTCCTCTGACCAGTGTTTGGTAAAGCCTAACGCCATGTGCAGAGGTAGTGAAGATTGGAAATTCAGCAGAGGACACAGGATGCGGAGACTCCCCAGTGCTCTGCTTCTAGGGTCACGAATATGCAGCGCCCAGCTGAGCCTCGGGTCGAGGATCACCCCGAGGAGATGCCGCCTCCCTGATGTTTGACAGGCAGCAGATCTACAGGCAGCATCCTTGGGTATCTCCTTAGCCTGTCTCTTGACGCCCATACTCCCAGTGTGCCGCAATTGTCGGTGGCATCTCATTGTCTGGGTGTTCATACTACGGGTGAACAGCTCTGTATCGCGGCTTGAAGCGCCAGTTCAATGAGCGCCATCGACGGTGTGTTGGTAGTGTACACAGAGTGTGGCAGTGGCTGAGCAACGGTCCCTCTGACACCCCCGCTCTTTTGTGGTCCTCTGTGGACAAATCGTCGTCTGTCCTCAGATGGAAGGTCCCTCCAGCATGGTAGAACTGAAGAACCATCCCGTGCGACGTCGGTGTCCCCACTTCAAGGAGTTTTCCCATGAGGCACGAGTACCACATGGGGTCGAATTCCTGGACCCATCGAGAAGCACAGCCAGAAGTTACTCCCTTGTTTTGAGCATCCTGTTCGTCAGCTCCACTAGTCGCAGGACCTACTGAGTGGTGACGTGGCCACTTACAAATCTAGGCTGGTCATCAGGTACGACACTCACGAGCCTCTTCGTGTAGAGCAGGATGAAACGGTGGGCCTTTGGCTGTCTGTCTGACGAGGGTCCTTGTCGGTTTTTTGGAATAGCCACCACTTTCACATGTTTCCATGCAAAGGACTAGGCCCCTAACTGATGTTTCTGATTGAAGACATTGGTCACTGTAGTGGGCAGTGGATCCTGAGAGGAAGATTCTGCAGTAGGTGTTGGTTGACGCCGACCGGTGTGGCCGAGAGGTTCTAGGCGCTTCAGTCTGGAACCGCGTGACCGCTACAGTCGCAGGTTCGAATCCTACCTCGGACATGGATGTGTGTGATGTCCTTAGGTTAGTTAGGTTTAAGTAGTTGTAAGTTCTAGGAGACTGATGACCTTAGATGATAAGTCCCGTAGTGCTCAGAGCCATTTCAACCATTTTTGTTGGTTGACCCCATCACTGTTCTCTGCCCTCTTGGTGTTCAAATACCTGAATTGCGCACCTACTTCTCCGTCTGCGATTATATGTAAGACATTTTCTTCTGCCCTGACTGTCAAGGAGGTGGGCAGCAGTTTTTCGATCTGGTGAATGTGATTCTTGTCGACATGTAACGCTAGAAATGCATATCATCCTATTTCCATCTATTGTACTATAAATTTTTTTCCTTGTTTTGTTACCTGAAGATATGACATTTCTGTGTCTTTATATATTGTAATTGTTCTACTATTTGTATATATCGATGTATGATTGGTTTGTTTTGTAAATATTATTTGTATTTTTACGCTGAGTCTGGCCTAGGGAAAGCCATGCTATCGAACGATTACGTCGATAGGTCGTGTGGAGAACCAGAGTGTTTAGGATCTTTGGTAGTGTTAACTCTGCCGCATGGAGCGCGGGCAGAGGGAGTCTGGCTGGAGTAGGGCGGTGGAGCAGGTGAGTTGTGTGACGCTCCAGCGAGCTGCCGCGCTTTCAGGGTTTGGCAGCAAGTAATTGCGCTCGACTTGCTATGATAGTTCCTGACACGGAGTCGCGGATGGGAAGCATTAGCTGGCGCACATCAAGAGCCCGTTTCACTATGTGACCGTGTCGAGAAGAAGGCGCACCAACATCCAGCTTCTGCAACAGCGACGGCCGACAACGAGCGACTGTCTCCAACTCCCCGATCGACTACTGCAAACCTTCAATCAACCAACAAGGAAGACTAAAAGCACGTAAAGTTTTAGAACTGTATTGCAGACCTCAGCTTTTCAAACTGTTGCATCACAAAAATTCAGCAACTTAGCATGAACCTTTGTTGCTCATTGTCCCAATTACATTACCAAGCAGGGTCCCTTCCTTTTCTGGGATGAACCCGAGTGTCGTTGAAATTCATACGCCAGCATTAAAGTAATATCATTCCATTTCACTGCTTCAATTTCAAAATTCAGTTAAAGTATTCATAGCTGGCTACAATATTTAGATTACACAAGCAGAAATTAAGAGTGCGAGTTTTGTTAAAATATTTTAGCTTACCTGAGACTGCAGCTCAGCTTGGTACATACTAAATTTTACTATTGTTAATTTTTCAGAATCATTTAATTCAAGTCCGCAGCTCGTGGTCGTGCGGTAGCGTTCACGCTTCCCGCGCCCGGCTTCCCGGGTTCGATTCCCGGCGGGGTCAGGGATTTTCTCTGCCTCGTGATGACTGGGTGTTGTGTGATGTCCTTAGGTTAGTTAGGTTTAAGTAGTTCTAAGTTATAGGGGACTGATGACCATAGCTGTTAAGTCCCATAGTGCTCAGAGCCATTTGAACCATTTAATTCAAGTTCAAAGTTAAATCTCTTATTTCTAAATTGCGTAGATTCAAGTAGCTTTTGAAATGATTGTTGAGGTAGCCCAAGACTAACCTTATTTTATTGAAGTTCGTAGTGCTTGAGAAACAAAGTTCACTATTAATTTCAGTCACTAGATTAACTGGTTTTATTAATTCTTTTGCTAAATTAAGTCAGAGTGTAGCGAAATTTATTACTTCTGACAAGCATTCTGTTTTCACACAGCACGTGTCAACCTGCAGTTCCCACGCTTTTAATGCTCATTATATGTGCATTAATCTTTCATTTTCAGTTATTATAGTAGTTGTCCATAGGACTGGCGACCGTAATTTTTCCCCAAATCTCAAATATCTAATCAACGCCAATTAATTGTTAACGTAACGACCGCACATTTACTTTCTTTATTAATTTTACCCTTTTCTCAAAATTAATTTTCACCAATTTCATTTGCATTTTCCCTTTCATTTAGATGTAACCCGTTCCTCCCTCTTTACCGACAGATTAACTTCGGTGACGATTACTTTTCCCAAATTTCCATTAGGTTCACGCTGTTTAATTTTTCACTGTCATTAAGGTAGATAAGTGAGGGGGAGGTTACACACAGTTTTAGTCAATGGCGTGAAGTTAGCCGTGAATGTGTCGGGTAGCACGCTGGCCTTGGCATCTGGCTCGCAGATGGTCCTGGACAACCTAAGCAGGTGGATGAGATGCTGGCGACGCAGAAAGCTTTTGACTACTCTCTAAGCGCTGTCGTCGTCGGTGTGGGCACAATGTCTGCCTAGTCCCGGTTCCTATGCTCTTTGACAGATACCTTAATCTCCTGCCTCATGCGGTCAATGTTGTGTTTCATGTCTGATTGGCAGGTGAGCTGTCATAGACGATCATCATCAGCATGTGGAGCGGTAATTGGCGTGAGAAGCCTCGCAGCCATTGTGGCCACCTGAGAATGGCAGCATCTGATGCTTGGAGTATTCTGCGGTTGAGAGAGGCTGCCCACTAGATCAGGGTCAGGTACGTCGTCGAGTAAGGTGAGCACCACCGCTCAGAAGCACTCGCCGTCCACGTTTCGGTAGTTCTGACGACTAGCAGGCAGCTATGCGCCAATAACATCCCTGTTGAGAAGCACAGGAATGTGATCCAATGGCAGGATGTTAAGCGTCGTGGCGTATGTGAATTGTCGAACCCCTTCAGGAGGCCAAGTTTTAGCACGTCCAGCAGGCCTGTGCTGGGAATGCAGGTGGACCAAATGACCCCAGGTTGACAGCGCCATTTCGTTGCGTGGAGCGAGGAAGCTGACGCCCATTGGTGTTTGTGAGCCCAGAATTCCATTCTGTGCTCTTCGCATTGAAATTTCCCAAAATGAAACCCCAACCGTCTCTCAAGGCCAGCAACGCTTCTGGAGCAATCTTTTGGACAGTCAGCAGAGCACGATAAGAACGATATCTCGATGGTGGTGCTGACAGCCCCTTCTGTGATTTCTAGTTCGTCTACCTCTGGCAGTTGGATCTGATAATGCTGCATCAACATAGACGGAAGTGCTGGAATCCACAGTCGGTCTGTTGTTGCGATAGCAGCTGTAGTTGGCCGCCATCAATTTGATCCTCGCCTTGAGGAAAGTTTCCTGTACGAGACGTATGACAATCGCGATATCCCGTATGAACTGACGAAATTCACGCTGCTGGGGACAAAGACTTTTTTTTCTAAATCATCAATCTTCTGACCAGTTTGATGCGACGCGCTAAGGATTCCTCTCATGTTCCTAGCCTTTTAATCTCAGAGAAACTCGTTGAAACTACATACGCAGTTATTTGTTGGATCTGTTCCAGCCTGACTTTCTCTATAGTTTTTACCCTCTACAGCTCCTTCTAATACCATTGAAGGTAGTCCTTGATGCTTAACACATGTCCTGTCATTCTGTGTGTTTTGCACATATTTCTTCCCTCGCCGATTCTGTGGAGAACCTCCTCAATATTTACGTCTCCACATTTAAAATACTTCGATTCCTTTCCGCTCCGGTATTCCCACAGTGCACCTTCACTGCTATACGATGCTGTGCTCGAAACATACATTGTCAGGAACTCCTTCCTCAAATTAAGGCCTTTATACTAACAGACTTCCCCTGGCCAGAAATTCTCATTTTGCTAGTGCTAGTCCCTTTTTATGTCCTCCTTGCTCCACCCGTCATTGGTTATTAGGTAGCAGAATTCATTTCCTTAATCTATTTCGTGATCATCAGTTCTGCCGTTAAGTTTCTCGCTGTTCTCATTTCTGCTACTTCTCATTACTTTCGTCTTTCTTCGACTGACTCTCAATCCGTATTCTGTACTCATTACACTGTTCATACCATTCAACACTTCCTGTAATTCTGCCTCACTTTCACTGAGGACAGCAATGTCATCAGCATATCTATTTTTCTTAGAATTTCCAGCATCTTACACCATTTGATATTCACGAAACTCTTTTTGTAGGCCCATAAGTCCTATGAATGTGTCTTGATTTTTCTTTAGTCTTACTTTCATTATCAATTGCAATGTCAGAATTGCCTCACCGGTGCCTTTACCTTTCCTAAAGTCAAACTGATAGCTGTCTAACAGATCCTCAGTTTTCTTTTCCGTTCTTCTATAAATTATTATTGTCAGCAGCTTGTATGCATGGGCTGATGGTGCGATAATTCTTGCACTTTTCGGCTCTTGCAACTTTCGAAACTGTGTGGATGATGTTTTTCCGAAAGTCTGATGGTATATCGCCAGACTCACACTTACTACACACCAACAACAATAACCATTTTGCTGGTCTTCCACCCATGATTTTAGATATACCGATGGAAAGTTAGATATCCCTTCTGTCCTCTTTGATCTTACGTCTTCCTAACTTCTTTGAAACCTGATTCCAATACTAGATCCACTATCTCTTCCCTCTCGACTCCTGTTTGTCTCCTAACATGTTATCAGACAAGTACATATTTCCGCTCACAGAGTCTTTCAGTGCGCTCCTTCAGTCTATTCACTCTGTCCTCTGCATTTAACACTGTAATTCCCATTGCATTCTGAATGTTGCGACCCGAGCTTTTAACTTCACCGAAGGTTGTTTTGACTTTTCTATAGGCTGAGTTAGTCCTGCCGACAATCATTTCTTTCTTAATTTCTTCGCTTCTTCATACAGCCGTTTCGCCTAACTTCCGTACACTCCCTATTTATTTCATTCCTAAGTGACTTGTCTTTTTGTATTCCTGAATCTCGCTGAACATTTTTATACCTCCTTACTTTCATCGGTCAAATGAAGTTTTTCTTCTATTGTGCGTGGTTTCCTACCAGTTAGCTTCCTGGACCCTATGATTTTATTTGCAAATTCTTTGATTACTCATTTTAAAGACGTCCATTCCCCTTCAACTGAACTCCCTATTGATCTATTCACTGCCGCGGAACTTACAGCCTGAGAAAACTTGTTACCTAATACCTCAGTATCCTACTTCTTTGCGCAATATTCCTTCCTGACTAATCACTTAATCTTCATCCTACTCTTCATCATTACTAAATAACGATTTTACAATCCAATATCAGATTTCAGAATCTCCGCCTAACAATGATGTAATGTATCTGAAATCTTCCCGTGTTTACCGAACTTCTCCAGGTATACCTCTTCCTTTTGTGATTCTTGAGCAAAGAATTCGATGTCACTAGCTGAAATTTATTGCAGAACTTAATTAGTATTTTTGCTCTCTCATTACTACTACTAAACCTGTATTCTCCGTAATCCTTTTTTTTTCTTCTCCTAAAACCACATCCCGTTGACGATTCGATACTCATCTCCCATTACGTATGGAACTACCAGTTCAATATCCTCATATACTTTCTCTGTTATCATCATCTTCTGCAAACAACGTAGTCATGTATACCTGAACTAATGTGTTGGTTTGCTGTCTATTCAGATGAGAATAGTTCCCTCATGGTCCTGTTCACAGCAAATCAGTCTCTGTCCTACCGTCCTGTTTATAACGAATCCTACTCCCGTTATACAATTTTCTGCAGCTATTGATATTACCCTATTCTCTTCTAACCAGGAATCCATGCCTTCCTTCCATTTCACTTTACTGACACCCAATAATCTAAGTCGAGACTTAGCTTTTCCGTTCCAAATTTTATAGCTTACCAGTCACCTCCAAACTCCTTGAATTCCACGTCATCTTTCCCTTTGTTATTCAGTCTTATTGTCATGGTCACCTCCCCATTGTCAGCCCTTTCCCTGAGATCCGAAGGTAGACTACTCCGGAATCTTTTGTTAATAGAGAAATCATTATGACGCTTTTTCAGTTGCTGGCCGCATGTCCTGTGGATACTCGTTGTGTATCTTTAATGCAGTTGTTTCTTTTGCCTTGATCACTTCAGTCTCTTCCGCCTTTTATACTCAATTTTTCACTGCAAGTGCAAGAGAGTCCCGTGTTGTCCGCTCCTCCGCCCTCTTGGTAGACTGAAAGTGACTTCTAGTGCTGAAAGTCTTTGGTGGTCATTGCTGTTGACTTTTGTTTAAAGTTGAAGTAGTAGCGGGGTTCGGACGCTGGAGCGAGAGCCTTTGGATTACTAATGTAAGACCCTAGCCTTTCTTTATTATCATGCAGTTGCCCTAACCATCTTTATCTCTTTTTTATCCCTGAGGCACTGTTCCGTTTTGAGGGCGGACACTTTTTCAGTTTTTTGATGTTCTGAACACGTTTTTCCTTTTTTTACCGATTGTTTATGGTTTGATATTAATGAATGTTCGTAATAAAATATATGTTGAAAATGTAGAGAAGTATACTTTCTCGACATGACTTTTAAAATTATCATTATTAAGTAAAGGAGATGATATGAATTCTTGAGTAACTAAGGAGAAAAAAATCTCCTCTGGTTGGTGAGTAGATGAGCGGTCCTCACCGGCGCTTCTCCCACTGAGAGAGGTAACCGTTTCATTATGGTCATTTCATGCCTCTTCTTCATGTTTAAACTCAGCTTCTCTCATCTGGGATGTTCCAGCTGCGCCTAACTCACTCCCCAGGAAATTAGAAAAATATTGTTATTACACTACTGGCCATTGAAATTGCTACACCACGCAGATGACGTGCTACAGACGCGAAATTTAACCGACAGTAAGAAGATGCTGTGATATGCAAACGATTAGCTTTTCAGAGCATTCACACAAGGTTGGCGCCGGTGGCGACACCTACACCGTGCTGACATGAGGAAAGTTTCCAACCGATTTCTCATACACAAACAGCAGTTGACCGGCGTTGCCTGCTGAAACGTTTTTGTGATGCCTCGTGTAAGGAGGAGAAATGTGTACCATCACGTTTCGGACTTTGCTAAAGGTCGCATTGCAGCCTATTGCGATTGCGGTTTATCGTACCGCGACACTGCTGCTCACATTGGTCGAGATCCAATGACTGTTAGCACAATATGGAATCCGTGGGTTCAGGAGGGTAATACGGAACGCCGTGCTGGATTCCAACGGCCTCGTATCACTAGCAGTCGAGATGACAGGCATCTTATCCGCATGGCTGTAACTGATCGTGCAGCCACGTCTCGATCCCTGAGTCAACAGATGGGGACGTTTGCAAGACAACAATCATCTGCACGAACACTTCGACGAAGTTTGCAACAGCATGGACTATCAGCTCGGAGACCAAGGCTGCGGTTACCCTTGACGCTGCATCACAGACAGGAGCGCCTGCGATGGTGTACTCAACGACGAACCTGGGTGCACGAATGGCAAAACGTCATTTTTCCGGATGAATCCAGGTTCTGTTTACAGCATCATGATGATCGCATCCGTGTTTGGCGACATCGCGGTGAACGCACATTGGAAGCGTGTATTCGTCATCGCCATACTGGCGTATCACCCGGCGTGATGGTATGGGGTGCCATTGGTTACACTTCTCGGTCACCTCTTTTTCGCATTGACTGCACTTTGAACAGTGGACGTTACATTTCAGGTGTCTTACGATCCGTGGCTCTACCCTTCATTCGATCCCTGCGAAACCCTACATTTCAGCAGGATAATGCACGACCGCATGTTGCACGTCCTGTACGGGCCTTTCTGGATACAGAAAATATTCTACTGCTGCCGTGGCCAACACATTCTCCAGATCTCTCACCAATTGAAAACGTGTGATCAATGGTGGCCGAGCAACTGCCTCGTCGCAATACGCCGGTCACTACTCTTGATGATCTGTGGTATCTTGTTGAAGCTGCATGGGCAGCTGTACCTGTACACGTCATACAAGCTCTGTTTGAATCAATGCCCAGGGGTATCAACGTCTTTATTACGACCAGAGGTGGTTGTTCTGGGTACTGATTTAGCAGGATCGATGCACCCAAATTGCGTGAAAATGTAATCACATGTCAGTTCTAATACAATATATTTCTACAATGAATACCCGTTTATCATCTGTATATCTTTTTGGTGTAGCAATTTTAATGGCCAGTAGTGTATTTCGGGTTGCACACAGTCACAGTATGTCGTTGATGGTGGCGGTTCCCCAATTTCAGCACATTCTTCGGGACGTTGCAAAGCAGATAATACACTGCTTGGTCTCATAGTATGTTACCGCGTTCGTCTTGGTTCGTGAGTAGTACGCACTCTCCGAATAAAGAACAATGGTAGAGTCAATATCGTGTTGTCAGACGCGGAGAAGAAAGGAAATCATCGTCACTAGATTCCACACTTCCGCAAAGGGGTTCCACAGAGATCGGTGGGTGTCGTTTTCTCTATCCTGACACACCTGGCATAACGGCGAGTTCAACATGTTGGTGGCATGGAGGCGGCATCCAGTGACTTGTTCACCGTTAACTGCCAGGTATAACGTTGTTCGTGCTCCTGTGTCAAAAGTGACATGATGAACTGTCCGCCACATCACCGGCCAGTGGATTCTGGGGTGTTGTGCTTCCAATGTGAGCGGACGATTTGGATGGAATTCAGTTAATGAAAAGGGAACATACAATTCAAGGTTTATTTCCCCAAAACAATCAATTAATTATAATAAATTACACTGTGGCTTACAAATTACAGTGACACAAACAAATCAAGCTGCTTACAATATGACGTAATAAACATGTTATATACTACAGGTGAACAGAGAAACTTCAAAACAGTTTACAATTTGATACATTAACAAATAATCGTTGTGCATTAAACTACATACTTTCATCTAATACAGTTAAATTTTTAAATGTGAAGCACAAATGTATAATTTACAATTAAATTTTCAGTTGAAGTTACTTCTTCCTATACCTTCTTTAAAAGAGTGATAAAATTTTCAACAAGTATGTCAGTTAAAAATGCCCTAAAATCCTTAACACAACAACACGTACATGACTAAATATTGTACGGCAAGGCCCAACATAAACAGCGCAAAACACATTCAAACTTTCGCCAACATGGGCCGCTTGCCGGTCAAAACATGTTACGACTACAGCAGCGGGCATAGGTAATAACACAGGCCACCTAGCAATCTTTCCACAGTCACTTTACACGAAGGAGTAAGAAGAGGGGTAAACACAATAAATACCAACGCAAGTGCACTTGCCAAACCTACTACTACAAACACAGTATAAAAAAGCTCTAAATTAATGACAAATTCGGGATAGACCCGGCAACATTGCACCTGAGCGCTGGTAGCCAAAATAAGGTTGGCGGATACCAAGGTCTGACATCATCTTAGGGCTAACTGGCACAACAAATAAATAAGAGTAAAAGAACAAGCAAATGCCAATGCCTAAGAATTTAAATAGGATTAAGTACACATGAGGCTACAATCAATTGCTAGCACCTTGGACATCGTCTTAGGCTTAATTGACACTACAAATAAATAAAGGTAGAAGAACAGCCAAAGACAATGCCCAGAAATTTAAATAAAATAAGTAAGCACAAGGCTAAATGCAATTGCTAGCAACTTAACAAGCGCACATAAAAATATCAGACTGCTGCCACATCACAAACGGAACAGGCGCGCGCGCAGTCCCCAGCAAACCAGAAAAGCAATAACACGTACTCCAGCAACCGAGCCAGCCCGACCACAGTAATTTCAACACAGAATCAGGGCGCGTGAGCATACCGGGTCCACGCAAAACATACACTGCTAAATAATTCCCACCAACAGATACGGCTGCCCCCCGGGCGGGAAAACAGGGGCGATGACCGGATACACACCAGCAGAAAACTCGAGACCCAGACTCCGGCTAAAACGGAATCACGCAGAAAATATAAACAACAGCTGAAGTAAGGTGAAGAAAGGTGAAACGACCCCCACCACGCAGACCGGACAGAGCAAACACACAGAAAACCTGCCCTTGCAGTCCTTACAACTCCTGGGAGCGGAAACCCAAGCGATATCGTGGCACCCTTTTCAGAGGCTGAGAACCTCGAGCGATCTCGTGCGGGAATCCATCAGTTGTCCACTACACCACAGCATCAACACGCCACACTGGCCAATGCCCAAATCAACGAGGCCCGCCAACAACGAGACCGCACCTCCGTGCCGAGGCTGAAGGCAAAATACCACCAGCTCGGTGCGAGTCCAACTGCCGAGCCGAGCGCGCGCGCGGCCCCCCGCGAAAAACGCTCCAGAGGGCAGCAGCCGCCTCAGCGCCTGCGCAGGCCGAACCAGACGGAAACAGAAAAACAAGTCGCTATCGATAGTGCCGGATACGCAACGCGCCAGAGAAATGGCACAAAATGAGTACTCGGAACGATAGATGTATTGCGCTTTCGCCTGTCTATTGGCCGGTACGTATGGCATGGCGTAGCAATATTCATGAAAAAGTTTCTGACATGATGAAATACCCGAGTCCCGACAGACTTGCCTGCTGTCGACTTCACGTTTTCAACGTCGCACTGAGATAAAGCGCCGCTGTGCGCGAGCCCGAGGCCTCCTCTACCAATAGGTAGGGTAAGCGCTTCGTATCGGATCTTGAACAGTAATCCCGCGCTGATGAAGTATGCAGATGCTGCCAGCATGCGCCGAGCGATCGTCTTCGGCGTGGGAAAAATCTGTGAATCGTGGGGGATATATGACACCTTGTAGGTATGTATGTAGCCAACCCACTGAATCATGTCTGGCACACAAGCGATTCGCCCTGACACTATCCCGGACGGCTTGGATCAGCAACTTGAGTTTGATCGCCGCTGTGCTACGTACGCCATTTGCGAACGCGATCCTCAATCAAGTTGTACAGTCCCGCGTCCGGATGGGTGCAACACAGTCAGCAGGTAGTCCAGTACCAATACTCAAGGCCTTAGCGGCACCATACGTATTGATTCAATTCAACGCCGCATTTGTGTCGTTGCTAGTCCGCGCTCGTCCGCTTGCGTCTTGCACTGAAAAGTGTGTTCCTGTATCGTAAATCACTATAGGTGTTGGCGAAGGCAGCAGAGATGTGGTTGAAGGGCCAGTGTATGAGCGCGGATAGGGGATAAGCTTGTCGAATTGATCTTTTAATTGGAAGGAGCCTTCCAGTTGGCCGTTAACAAGCACTTTAGAGGTGGGTCCGTATGGCAACCGCATCAGCGTTGCGATGTGGAACTGCGGTATCTTTATATGTGTCAACACTCTCGTAATGAAGGAATGGCTGACCCAGTCAAAGGCTTGAGTGGTTGAGATGCTTTCGCCAGTGCGATCGAATAGGCGTATTTGCTGAGTGCCGCCTGGATGTTGCTATAGCCGCCTAGGGATGTCTTGTGAAGTGACACCAAGCGTAGCAGATTTTTGTAAACACTGCCGCCATTAACCGAGTAAAAATCTTGAAATCAAAGCTGAACAGTGTTATTGGGTGGCGGTCTCTAAGACATGTGCCACCTGAAACTTTAGGTACTGGGATGGTCAGCCCTTTTACAAAGACAGGCAGAAGTGGTATTTCGGGAGGTATTAGATCGCGACAGATTTCAGTCCACCAGGGAGCCATCAAGTGTTTAAAGGTCTGATAAATCTCCAAGGGTATTCTCTCAGGTCCCGGTGACTTATTGGGCGCCACCTTGTTTATAGTTTCTACCAAATCGTCCTTGTTAATTTCCTACAGTAGTATGGCATCCGCCACTTGATCGAGCGTCCCAAACAACGGGTGAGTAACGTCTTCAAGGGTCGACCTATCGTGTTCTTCTTCGGTGTATAATAGGTCAACGAAGGCAACTGCTATGTCATTTTTTTCAGTTGTACACTATCCTCTGCGTCACTGGTATGTATCAGGGCTCTCCGGTGCCGCTTATGTTCATTAATGACATGGTGCATCGATGGGCATTCGTCCGGGGATAGAATTAGCGTCATCGCGTGTACCGCTCCTTCTATCATATGATAACGCATAATAACAAGTCTTTGCCTTGGAGCCTGGTGTCACCACATGCCTTTCAGGAGAGGAGGCGTAATATCATGAAACAGGAGTTTAAAGTCTGCTGTCTCACTGTGAGTGTTCGCGCCCTGACACAGTCAGTGCAAGCCGTATAGCTGGTTTGGTAGATCGCAATATCAGATATATCCGTCGGCGCCCTTTATAAAACTGCCAAACTGACTGCCAAACCTCTTCAATAGCTTGGTAACACACTGGAACTTTAAGGTGGGCCACATTCATTTTCCACACACTGCTGCTTCGCCAAACCTGCTGTCTTAGGAGGACGATGGGTCGGTGAAGACCGCTAGCCATAGTACTGCGTCGTCGATGTCGGGCTGGAGGCGGTGCGTGACGTAGACCCTTATCGATGCGGCCGGCCGAGTGGCTAGTTACATATCTATGTCCAGTTCGGTCTCCATGGACATGCTTTGACTAATCTGCCAACTGCAGATCTCGTACCAATATTCTCAATTCTGGACACAGGTTACAACGTGTAAACTGATCTTTCGGCTCCTGCACACAATTGAAGCCGCCACCAAGGATGTAATGAGCGTCCCGTCCTATAAGAAGCTGGGCTATTTCTTCCACGTAGTAGGGTGATCGTTCTCTCGTTTTGTCCTTCCCTGCCGACGCGTAGATGTTGACAAGCCACACTCCAAGTACTGTCACAACCATTCCGCGTGCGCTGGTAGGTAAGTTAGGTCCTCTGCGACGATGGTTTCCTTAACAGGTATTGCTATGCCACTATCTGTTTCTGAAGATGGTGACATCAAGTTGTAACCATAGAGAGACGGAAATTTGTCGAGGTATACGTCCTGTAAAAGAGCAGAACCTGTATCTGCCGCATGCAGCACATCTTGAGTAAGATCGTCTTTATTAGTGATCGTATGCTATTAATATTAATGGATGCGACTCGGAACGTCTGTTGACGTTCTACTTGTTGTGGGGTGTGCATGTTAGGCGCACATCGTGGTTGTCCGTGTGCCCTGCGTCAGTGGCATCAGAGAGTGAAATGGGCTCTGTAGAGGGTGTCGCCTCAACCGTAATACCCGGGCATGCAGGCCCGCTGGATCTCCTTACTGTCATGGGCCCACTTCCGCCAAGACGAATCCTGTAGCCTGACTTTCTCAGCCTCAGCTGCTACGGCCACGTCGTACTCTACAGTGCCGAGTTTGTGGCCTTTCTGGTGATCTGCCTTAGAGATCAGGCTGGTGTAGAGAAGACCATCGTAGGCGGTGGTATAACATCGGTCGTCGTCGGAGACCCCAGTACTCTCTACTGTGGCGCCGTCATCGTCTGCCTGTTTGCGTTGGCCTTCTCTCATGCGGAGAAAGCAATCGTCCGATGGTGCGCAATGTCTTTGCATTGCTGTTTAGAAGCCTCGTCGCCTTTAAAGTCGGAGACAAAAGGAGCCGTCGGTACAAGCAGCCGGCCGGACTCTATATTCGTCTTCTTCCAACATAGGACTTCAGTTGCAGTTGCTCAGCGGGACGTTTCTCACCTGGCATCTTGGAGGCGTTTTCGTCCACCTGCGTCAACTGTGCGTAGAACAGTCCGTCTTTTGATACTGGAGAACGTGCAACTGGACTTCCGTCCGGAAGACGGCAGAACACGTAAAAACCGTGAATGTAACGGTGGCTGGTGGCACAACTTCACCCGTCGTAAATAATTGTCGCTCTACAGCTATCAACAAAGAGGTAACAATGGGACATATCTTGTAAGCTCGATCCGAGCTTGCCTCACGATGTTAAGAATATCGTAAAAGTGGTCCACTCTTCGGGGACACGGCTGAGCATGCGTCCATATTGTAGTAAAGCACAGACCATGATGTCTTCCGAAACCACGAAGGGAAGTTCAAGGACCCGCGTGAATGACTGACATGGTCTACAAATTGCCATCAGAAAGTGGCAAGTTTAGTCCATTCCCATGCTCATGTAAAATTTTAACTCGTACTCTGTTGCTTATCAGTTTATGACAGACCACATTACTGGTAATAGAGAGGTGGATGCCTACCATGTCCTGTGGGTCTATTCTGATTCTTCTTGTGTGAAGTATTCGATTTAGAAAACTTAAGGTGGCTCGAATCCAGTAGCGAAAGTGATCTTGATGATTGACTTTCTGTATGAGTGAGCCGTGTTGTGTCCATAGCGCAGTTACTCAGCTGCTACAAGGTCTGATATTCCGGAACTTCCATGAACATTTTTGTATTTCTTTCTTTCGTCGAAGTATTTCTTCTATTGTCCACGGTTTCTTCACAGTTAGCTTGCTGGATCCTATCATTTTCTTTACAAATTCTGTGAGTGCCATTTTCAGATATGTCTATTCCTTTCAGCCGATTGCCTACTAAGCTATTCACTATCGCAGAATCTATAGCCTCAGAAAACTTTAAGCGCATCTCTTCATTCCTTAGTGCTTCCTTCTCTCACTTCTTTGCATAATGTTTCTTCCTCATTAGTTTCCTGAACTTCAGCCTACTCTTTATCACTGTTAAACTGTGATCTTACAATCCAATATCGAATTTTGGAATCCACCTGACCACCGTGTAAACTGACTGAAATCTTCCCGTATCTACCGGTCGCTTACAAGTAGGCCTCCTCCTTTTGCAATTCTGGAACAGAGTATTCGCTATTACTAGTTTATACTTATTGAAGAACTCTATTGGTATTTATGCATTCTTATTCCTACTACCAAGACCGATTCTCCCGTAACTACCTCCTCTTATAACCGCATTCCACTCTTCATGACTATTAGATCTTCATCTCCTTTTACGTACTGAATTCCACGTACAACATCCTTATATACTTTCTCTCTTATCTTCTTCTCCTGCAAGCAACGATAACCTACCGACCTGAACTGTTGTTGTCGGTGTTGGTTTGCTGTCGATTCTGATGAGAACCCTTTTAACCCGGTCACTGGACAATTCAAAGTAACTCACTCTCTGCGTTATTCATTATGAATCCTACTCCAGTTATACCATTTTCTGCCGCTTTTGCTATTACCCTGTACATTCGCCTGACTAGAAATCGTTGTCTTCTTTCCGTTTCACTTCACGCGTCCCCCCCCCCCCCCCCCCCCCTCCCACGCTGTATCTAGACTGAGATTTAGCATTTCTCTTATCAGATTTTCTAGTTTCTCTTCTTCCCTTGCATGTTCAAACTTCTGAAAATCTACACTCCGACTCTTAGAATCTTTTCCTTTTGTTGGTTATTCATTTTTTTTTCTGATGGTCACCTCTGCCTTGGCGGTCCGCTCCTGGAGATCCGTATATGGGACTAATCTGGAATCTTGTGCCAATGGAGAGCTCATCATGACACTTTCTCAATTACAGGTCACATACCCTGTGGGAGCATTATGTATCTTTGTTGTAGTGCCTTCCTTTACTCTCCACATCTCATAGCATTGATCATTGCTGATGCTTCCGTCTTTTACAGGCAGTTTTCCATCTCAAGGGGAAGAGTGTGCCCTGAGTCTCTGTCCACTTTCCTTTCCCTTTGACAAGGATGTTCCTGGAGGGTGAGTGACTACTTACGCCAGAAGTCTTCGGCGGCCATTGCTGTCGATTTTTATTCAGAATTTAGGGTTCGAACTATGGAGTCTGTGCGTTTTGATTACTAATCAAAGATGCTATCGCTAGAATTTACATTAAAACTCCAAACTGTTAATACTGATATGTAGCCATTACCCATTATAGGTCTGTTGCTTAAAAGTCTGTTGCTGGCAGCGGCCTAGAGGGTCACACACATCCATGTCCGAGGCAGGATTCGAACCTGCGACCGTAGCGGTCGCTCGTTTCCAGACTGTAGCGCCTAGAACCGCACGGCCACGCCGACCGGCCATGGATCAGTAGCCATGGACTTCCAGGAATAGCATGGAGCTCTCCAGCACTTTGGACGACGTGGCTCCACTGCAAATCGAATGTTATCTATCCTCCTGCAGCTGGAAGATTTTCCAGTTTTCACTGTGGTCGACCAGGACGAGGAGGAAAGAGGCCATGTTCCTCTGCGTACTGGCCGACTTTATGATACCAGTAGACTGACGTAGTAGCCCATGTCCTCCAGTAATCCTTCAGGTGCTCTGGCACCATCTCCTTTTCCATTTTATCTTTCACAGATAAGTGATTTCAGTATGGATGTGTGTTGGAATGACAGCCCACTATAACTTCTTCTGGAACTCCTTGTATGGCCCATCCAGTGTATAACAGATGGCGGCGGGGCAGGCAGTTTCCTCGCCTGTGGCAGCACAGTGTTGTTCTCTGTAATCACTTCCGGCATTTGTCAATACTGATTTGCTGTTTGGAGCGATTACCATTTCGCCTGGGGCAACGAAATGTTTAGCTCTTGTTGTGATGTTGGCATAGCGTCTTCTCTCTGAATTGCTGATTAGTGAAGGCTGGGCATTCCCATGAGGGTTTCATGACCTCCAAAGTCTCGTCACTTGATGTGTCTTAGGGAAAGCAAGATATCAGGTGCGATGTGTTTGCTTCGTCTCCTGGAGCATTTTGCAGTACCACATCAGGCATGGCAGCGGACTGTGTTGGGGAGCTTCGTTTACTGGAACACAGCTGTCGTCTCCACAGTCGAGATTGTAGTCTAGCCCCCCTAATGGCAGCAGATTAACCCAGTGGCAAGAGGATGTGCAGTGATCAGGATATCTGCGACCATATATCTCCTCTCCGACTGAGTTCAGTCTTGGCGACATGCATTCTTAATCAGAGAAACAGTTGTGATCTAACACGGCGATCTACCTATGGTGTCCTTCTCGTGGTCCAAGCGAGACTTCTCTGAATTCGTTGGGTAGTTGCGAGTTGCATATGGGGCCAATGCTGCTTCTGCTGTTCAATCCTATGATTTGACTGTAGTTTCCATGACATGTTCCTGCTTTGGGGGGCTGTCTGTCAAGATTGGGGGCTGAAAGAAGCCGCTGGCAGAGAAACTCCTGCCAGTTGAATATCCAAGACAACCTTTGTCTCATGACGCGATCATATCTGTGCAGCCTGTCTCACATAGCATGGTTTTGGAACAACGACAACTTGCTCTTTCGAAAGCCTCGCCAGTCTGAGTTCACCACTCATAGTTCCCAGCGGAGCATGTGTAGGTCTGCTCAATACTGCTGCTCATGCCAAAATGCAGTGCCCTCTCGAGATAAGCTCCTGCTTGTCCTTACAGACCCATTCCCACCTATTGTTGTGTAGGCTAGACAATGGAGTGTCATTCCTGGAATTCCTCTGTGGGTTGATGATTTCTTGGCCTCCATTGCAGGATTGGCTTTTGGTACATCTGAAATAGGGAAGTCCTGCCACTTGTTAGGCTGGCTAACGATTGATGATAATGTGATGATTGGTGGTAATAAGATGTTTTGGTTGTGTAATGGGAATGGGAGACTAGGTGGGTAATTTAGTACCTTTCATGGGTTCTTCACTTCTTGTTCTTCTTCCTCTTCTTAGACTACATTCCATGCTGCTGCTCAGAAATTTCGTCTCTGATGGTGGCCTCTTGGTTCTCTCGCTTGGAGCTCTGGAGAATATCGTATCATCTATGGCAATCACAATGTGTTCCCACTGTGCTAGGGTAGAGACAACCATGGTGTTGGTAGTCTTGACGACCTCAAGAGAGAGGAATGGAGCAAGATCTGTCACTGACCATGGGTGAAGGAATTGGGCTGATAAGGAAAGAAGGTCTAGGTTGGTTATGGGAGGTTAAAGGTTAAGGACTGAGGATAAAGGGAAGGTATGTCCAGTTTATGTCCTGAAGAGACTTGACGATCACATTCAGCAAAATCCCACACTGTCCTTTCCTGGAAGAGGGAGACAGGCGTGTGGTAACAGTGCAACTCGCACGAAGAGTGGGTGGCTCTGTCAGCTGCCATCAGTGATGCTCCTGGCCTCTGAGTGCAGATGGCCACTGAAGCCTCTGGGCAAGGGGCAGCTGGGGTAGGTTTCTTGTTCTGGGATCATATCCAAGTCTTCCAGCATCTCTGCATCTTTGCATGGTGGAGTCCACCCCACTTTCTGCCCTGTGGTGTTGCGGGACTGCCAGGTGGGGACTGACTGGGCTGTGGTGGTGGTGGGGGGGAGGGGGGCGTGCGTTTCTGCTTTAATGGTTCGAAGCTCATGAGCCACCGACTCATGGAGTTGCTGCAGCTGGCCACGAAGCTCGTCCACCTGGGCCTTCAGGGCATGCTTCTCTTCTGCCCTGGCAACTTTGAAGGCGGCTATTGCGTCATAGGCAGCAGTACGTCGCGTGGCGTGCAAGCCGTGGCTGACAGCAGCTCGGTTGGGCCCCTTCCACCAGCTACAATGTGTTGGGTGCTTCTGCCTGCCAAGTTTAGTACTGCCCCTATGCTCAAAGCCTACGTTCAACTTCTTCTTCTTCTTTTTCTTGCAATCACGTCGCCATCGTCTTTTTCTCTTGTCATGACTGCAGCCCAAGATACAACTGCAGCCGCGAAAGTCGGCCACATGCACCATAAGTCAGTCGTGCAATGGAGGCCAAGAAATGGTCGAACCGCAGAGGAATAGCAGAGGCAACACTCCAGTGTCTAGCCTGGGAAACGGAGGAAGGAAGATGGAAGATTGGACTTAATGTCCCACTGACATCGAGGTCATTAGAGACGGAGCACAAGCTCGAACAGTGTCATGATCGGGGGGGTGGGGGGGGGGGGGAGGGGAGGGGGGGGGGAGAGAGGTTAACCGGCCGTGCTCTTTCGAAGCAACCATCCCGTCGTTTGCCAGGAGCAATTTAGAGAAATCACGGAAGACCTAAATTCGGATGCCCGGACGAGATATTGTACCGTCTTCCTCCCGAATCCTGAGCAACAGCAGGCAAGAATGATTCTGTAAGGTCAAGCATCAAGCGCCATCCCAACATTTCAACTGATGATGAAGGATAAGAAATTTACTGAACGTTGAGTCAAGACGACGGCACAATTCGGCTGATCACTGGAGTAGATTATCATGGTCCAATCAGGTTTTCTCTTAAGACGGGAGGAAGTAGTTCGCTAAACAGTATGTCTTCCCTCTCAAACCAAAGAACTACTTCGGACAAAGTGTGGGGCGTGGGCAGCAAAATGCTGACTATAAAGGAGCAAGCCATGGCCAATAGCACATTCATAGTTTTGGGTTCCCCTTTCCTTCATTGAATTGTTACTTACAGAGATTGATCAGAGAAAACAAAGAGAATTACTTAACAGTGTGGGTTAAGGCATAAACTGCGAGGTGTGACTACGAGCTTTCCAGTTTTCGAAGATCTAGCAAGTTTGGTTAATTATGCTCGAGCAGCCACAATGTAGATAACATCACTAAAAAGACACCGAACACAGGGAGCAGTTACTAGTAACTTAATGTATGAAAATATGACAAAATAATGAACAGAATCTTACTTTGAGACTCATTAACCACCTTCAATGATTTGTACATCAGTCAAAAAAAGTGTGTTCAGAGCACAGAACCATTCAGACTACGAAGGCTATGTAACTAACCAAAGGGAATGACCCATGATTAGGTTAAACTTATGAGAAATTGAACTGTAAATAAATACTTACGGAACAAGTATGGAAGTAAGTGTGCATATACATATACTACAGTATAACACACAGTAAAGCTGACTATTCGCTACTGCGAGCGAATATCTGAATGGCAATTTGATGTTAAGAACAACACTGGAAACATGGAAAATACATTTACAGTATGCTTTCACACGGTTTGTTAAATACGTCAGCCAATAGCAATCAACAAAAGCGAAGGATTTAAATAACTAAACTCTTAAGTGAAATAACAGCTCAAGGAATTGGAAAGTGAACCAGTTTCCGCCTGTGCTATAAGGTAACTACAATTTTTGCAGAGCTACATGAACGGTCTACTTTAAATTATGCCACAGTAATGTCTTTTCAGACCCTTTGATCCTCTCGTTGACATGCGCAGTGAAAACGATTTCACTAATTTATGGTACTCTAGCGTCTGTCCATAGGTAAACTTTATTCCAGATTAAACTTTATTCCAGATTATCCTTTGCTTTCCAAGCGCTGTAAAATTTTTTTGTTCCATAAGTAATTTTTGTGCTCTATCATTTGTTCGCGACTTACAGTCCTTTCGTTGTTACAGCTTTGTTCCCTCTGCTGCTTCAGTTACTTAGTACTCTGTTATATTCAACTAGGTTGTAGTGAAATGTTCAGTGTTCTGTTGTGGTCCAATGATTACTGACAAACGTAATTCACCTAATATTTTTCAATGTATCGGTAACTACATTTTTCATATGGTCACTGGTCTCTGCGGTTTTCATTTAAACGCAATAACCACGTTGCTACAGATCGAATGCAGGTCCGAAACTAACATGGTCTTTCAGCCTTAGTAAAGTTTACTCAGTTTTTTTTCCTAAAAATGACGTAGTCTAAATGATGTTACTGGTTGTCTTACGATATATTCGAAAAGTTTTATTTCTTATTGCGATTTGGAAGGGGATGTTTCTTCGCAGACATGACAACAACAGATTTCCAGTGCCATTCCCTAGCACATATTCTACAGTTATCTATTCTGCTCCTTCGTCATCCCTCACTAATCCATACATCCGTCACTACTCTTTCATGTAACTTCTTATTTCATATACCCCCTGTTGTGTAAATAGTTCCGCATGGTCAGCGCGTACACACCTTTCCCACTAGAACGCCCCGCTTGCACAACAGTGTAGGTGCAGCGCTCGTCCGTCTCCGCACTACGAGATGGCGCTGCCACAGAGACGGACCAAATTCTGCTTCCGCCGATCCGCGTATTAATATGTAACGCAGCCAATGAGATTGCTGCTAACATAGAACCTTTTCTCCTCGCGGATCACACTCGTGCAGTGATACATGAATGCGCGAGGTATTATAACGAGTGTACAGACCTCCGATTGGTCAGTCTGCATTTGTCTGCACCAGTCTGTACCAGTCTACATTTGTCGGTACCAGTCTGTACGAGTTCTACATTTGTCTGTACCAGTCTATAGTCAAGTTTCAGTCTGCGCCTAATAAGATTACCATGTTCCTGTACATAGCCATGAAGATAAATGTATTGACACTTTTGTCAAGTATCTGAGATATATGTGAGAATAAGATTAACGTACCAATACCAAAGGAACTTCAGATTGCCAATTGTAAATAGCATCCAGAACCAAGTTAAGTAATTTTTATGCTTGTTGTTATTTTAATAAATGTGTGTGAAAATTAATCAAATTCTGTTTAAAGTTGGTCACCGTCAATCTGCTACTCTAAGCGTGCAAGTGGCATTTCTATCGTCTGACCTAACGGCAGAAGATAAACACGCCACGATAAGACCACGAGACATATTGCTGACACTTGCCTACTTCGTTAGAGCAGCAAGTCAAATAATCTGATGGTGTGTGTACTGAAGGTCTTACAGTACGCACACCACACCCTCTAACTTATCCAACTTCTCCTTCAAATATTTGCTACACATTTATGTAATTCAAGAGAGTAATTCGTTCAGTTCTTCGACTTCTCGTCCCTCTGTTCCACTCAGAATGAGCGAAGAGAGGAACATATGGAAAAACTGACAAGAAGAAGGTATAGGATGTCAGGAGATGTTTTCAGACATCTGGGAGTAGATGTTGCTGTAGTGGTGGCGGGCTGCATGGAATTTATCTGACTTCTAGCGAGGACAGCCGAATTCTTGCGATCGAGCTCATGGTACTATGCGGGAAGTCAGAATGTGACCGCCAGGCTGCAGGTAGCTGGGATATACAAAGTGACAAGCAGGGTTAGGAACTGAAATTGTTAGTGACGACAGAGACTTCATCGGCAGTTTCGCAAGTTAGTATTTAACATTTCACGTTTCTTGCGTGTTTTCTTCTGGAGAAGAATGACTTAAAACAGATTGCTCTTGAGCTAGAAAGGGCATCGAAGTGTGTTATTAGTAAAACATTTCTTTGCCTCGTTCGATAAAATATTCACCATAGCACCATTGTACACAAGGGGACACCGACGACTAACGGAGGCTGTCACGTAACAGTAGCACACTGTTCTTCCTACTATTCTACCACGTGGACCACGTACTATCACAGGCTCAGCCGCAAGAGCGGACTGTGTTTTAGCTTCATGAGCCTAAACTTTGGTTGAGATAGAGGAGTCGTACACGGTAGAGGCGAGGTCAAAATCCTCGTTTGGATGCCTTGATTTAGTTTTTCCCGAGCAGTCCGGAATAAGCTCTGGCGAATGCCGAGCTGTTTATTCGACGAGGCCCCGGTGAATTCCTTTTCCCTCCTCCTCCTGCATCTCTAATGACCTCGATGTCTGCCGGACATTAAGCTCTATCCTTGCCTCCCCCGCGGCCTCCTCAGTTAAAAGAAAGAAGAATTGCTGCAGGTAGAATGGCACCCATTGTTATTACTGTTCCATAATTCCTTTTTTCACCGAGAAAAGACTTACGTCCATTGTACTATTCAGAGCGAGTGTAGCGTTTAGCGGCGTTTACACAGAAAAAGTTCCTTGCCGTACATGCTGAGGAGAAACTCGGTTTCCTTTCTTCAAGGTTCTTCTGTGATGTGAGGCGCATGCAGCATCTGCTCAAGGAAACTTCGCTCGGCCGCTCAGTGTCTGGCTGACACGCGCATTGTTTCTGAATCAGTGATTCGCCTGCGGCACACGAGCGCTGCTTATGCACCGGCGGCCACTGTGCATTACAACATCCGGCGGGCCCTTGCAGAAGCCGCGCCGCCTTTCAGTATGCGCGGCTCAGCCCTGCACTTCCTGCCGCCCTTCCAATGCTGCTTGTATTGTGCCGTCGGGACGACGCCTATGCGTTTGGAAGTCTTTCTTAAGATTCCACACCAGGACTGATATTTTCTTTTTGTTCGGCGAAAACCTGGGATGAGTCATCTGTCTATTTAATTACATGCTGTGTAGTGTACAGAAGTAGCTAGCTAGTTCCATACACTACACGGCATGTTATTATCATTTGTGTAGCTGTCTCACCGCTGTGCAGCTTCCTCCACCGCTATGTTTCGGTTAGGGCACTGTGATCTGTATAAAAAATCGACGAATTAGAGAAAGATCGTAGCAGTGGAATATAAATATATATACACACACCCACACATACACACACCAGAGGTTGCGTACTGCGATTTACGTTTTAGGTGTTCCGATTGTCACGGACCCAAGACTATCCATATCATCGATTGGAGAAGTACATTGGTTGATTTGCGGGAAGAGGACCAAACAGCGATGTCATCGGTCACATCAGATAAGGGACGAATCGAGAAAGAAACCGGCTGGGCCCTTTCAAAGAAAGCATCCAGTCATTTGCCTGAAGCGATATAGGGAAATCACGGAAAACCTAAATCAGGGTGGCCAGACGCGCGTTTGGACCGTCGTCCTCCCGAATGTTAGTCCGGTGTGCTAACCACTACGCCACCTCGCTCGGTTTGGAGAAGTATAACTCCACCTAACTGAGGTGCAGACAGAAAGTGGGGAACCAAAAGAGATTCTTGTCATACATAAAGCACACCAGTGGCAAGACACAATTAATAGCTTCACTTTCGCCCGGGGTAGCCGCGCAGTGTGAGGCGCCTTGCCACGGTTCCAGTGGTTCCCTCCGTCGGAGGTTCGAGTCCTCCCTCGGGCATAGGTGTGTGTGTTGTCCTTAGCGTTAGTGTAAGCCCAGGGACCGATGACAACAGCAGTTTGGTCCCATAGGATCTTGCCACCACAAAATACCTTCACTGCGCGATAACAAGTGAAGTCACTGATGACAGTGCCCCTAAAGTAGAGTTAATGTGTGTGTGTGAAATCATATGGGACTTGACTGCTAAGGTCATCAGTCCCTAAATTATCCTAAGGACAAACACACACACCCATGCCCGAGGGAGTACTCGAACCTCCGCTCGGACCAGCCGCACAGTCCATGACTGCAGCGCCTTGGACCGCTCGGCTAATCCGGCGCGGCGGTAGGGAGACAGCTTGAAGGTGGCTCATTCAATCCTCCACCAGGCACTTTATTGTAAATTGCAGAGTAATTATGTAGATGCAGATGTAAATGTGAACCACTCCGTGTGCGCTAAATACTCAGTAACCATGATGGAAAATTGCTGGTTTTGGTAGCAGGAATCACCGATGGCGGACGAGAACGAACTAAGCGAGTGGTAGAGGAGAGAGATTGTCTACCATGGAAACATGTATCAGTTCAGAATCACTATGAACAAAGCGAGAACATGATTTGGTTATTGACTAGACTGACCAATAGCAAATGTACTCAGAAGAATGTTTTCACGAAATATCAGAACTTTTACGTCATTTAGCGCAAAAATGAAACATTATCCCTTCCCCCTTCCTTTAATTGAGACGTACAGAATTCCACATCTTTCAGCATAGTTCCTTCACATCTTAAATTTCATCATATATTAAATCTTACATATACTATACTGGCAGCTCTTCCTTTTCTAGCACGACAATACAGAACAATCACTGGAAGCAGCTACTTTCATCAACTATCTGGGAGTAATCGTAAGGAGCGATTTAAATTGAAACGACCACAGATAAATAAACTTAGGATTCGCAATTGCCAAACAGATTCATTGGGAGGATCTTCAGGATATGTAGTCCGTCAACAAAGGAGGTGTCTTAGAAGACCAATAGTTAAATACTGCTCCTCAGTATGGGATTCGCAACAGACAGTACTGATAAAAGAAATAGAGAAGACTGAACGAAGAGAATCGCGTTTCGTTACAGTTTGATTCAGTGAGCAGAAAAGCTCAAGGTGATGATCAACCAAATCCAGTGGCAGACACTGCAAGTGAGGCATTCTGCGTCTGGATGTAATTTTCTATGAAAGTTACGAAAGTATACATTCCTATGTATATACAGTTGAAATCTGTTTTCGCAGGATAGAGCGGATCAGGTTATGGTTGTGGAGGGGGCCATAATCAGTTACTGTCAGTTGCACAAAACACACAAACTTTCATTTTCCTAAGAACCACTTAATTACACATAGCCTTAAAAGGATCAAATTAAAGCAATACAGCTGAAGTCCTTGTTAAGAAAACTTGCGATATCTCCTGGGCTGAAGGCCCAAAACCGCACCAAAAGCAAGAACGGCTGAAGGCCTGAACACAAGTTGTAGCAATTGCCTTAAAGACTACACGTGGCTGAAAGCCTTACTTAAAAATAATTATTCACGTAAATTCTCGGCTAAAGGCCACACACAAGACATTAAAGTGTTTAGGGCCTGGATAACAAGAATTTCGGATAGAGCATTTTTTTTTAATTTTAGTTATTAAACAAACCAATCTTCAAACTTTTATTTAAGTCTGCTGGAGGCCTTATCTTAAAATTAAAGTAAACTAAATTAATAGACGGCTGAAAGCCTCGCACAGTACATCGGACTAAAATGAAAATCACAATCTAAAAGCAGCAGAACAGTGGTGCTCAGAAGTATTCCAAGGGTTGGCCTGAGGAGGTAGCTCTAACGTAAGGTGAGGTGAGACAGGCAGCCAAGAGTAAGGTTAAATAGTCAGATGGCAACCCGACACAGGGACGGCTGAAGGACCGACCAACGATCTAATCAATTCCCTTCCACCCGACCAACGGTACGACAATGGAAGATATCAGCCCAGGTCGAAGATACCAGCAACACTACGTCTTCAAAATTGGCGTCTAAAAACAGCCAAGGCACAATAACCACTCTTAAGAAAGAAAAAAAAGACAACAACTAAAAGGCCGTCGAACTACACGCCATGCTGGACAGCATCAACACGGCGAGGCAAACCAAGCTGCCGGAAAACTACGCTAATGGTTCAAATGGCTCTGAGCACTATGGGACTTAACATCTATGGTCATCAGTCCCCTAGAACTTAGAACTACTTAAACCTAACTAACCTAAGGACGTCACACAACACCCAGTCATCTCGAGGCAGACTACGCTAATGACCAGGGAAGGTAACTGGGGCATTAATGGCCACAAGGCAGAAAATACCGCTGGTGAACTTCACGGGTAAGTAACAACCAATTTAATAGTTAAAGACTATTCAGGAAGACGGCTGCAAAATTTCGCCGACTCCAACACACCATATGTTACTGTTAGCCAGAACGGCCCAGGAAGCAACAACTGGCAATGAACGAAGAGATGTCACAGCAGCTGAGGTTTCATAACAGGTTAACTATCACTCAACTTCAGTGCCCAGGTTCGGGGGGCAATGAACTTTGTCGCTCTCGCAGCTAGCGCCTCACAATCCGACCGTGCGTGCACGCCGCCAGTGTTCCCGGCCTGACCTTGCGCCATGGAGACATCCTTGCTGCTCTGTCCCAACCGACTGATTACATGCAGCACATAGACAGCATTAAAATAGCTGCTCAGTCAAAACCACACAAGCTAAACACGGTTCCACGAAAACACTTCCACAAACAACTCGAACAATACTAAAACCAGTGACTGTGGAACAACAAGCAGGAATCACAAGTCGACACACACGGAGAGCCTAGAATCGGTCGGCGATCAAATACACGTTGTTCGGTGAGACGACCGATCGAACGACCAACCAAGGCCGTCCCCACTCAGGTCACGTGTGTCGACAACGGTCGGGCGAGTCATGGCTGTCTGGACCACACTGCTGCTGCGTCCCGACTGGACTCCCGACACACGATGGCCCGGAAATACTAGCGGCCACTCCAAAGATAGTATGACAGTGCCCTTATCGATAAGTGCTGCTGCTGCTGCCACTCACGGGCAAGCAAGCCAGAAACTTAGTGACGCAAGTAAATCGAATAAGAAACGGGACGGCAGTACCGCAAAGACAAGATGTCAAGCAATAAACGGCAGGAACACGGTCCGCGTACGGCTCAACCGTCAAAACACCACCAACGTAAAACTAGATTGATTGCAGCCCACAGAAAGGCATACCAACAATCGTTCGTCCCACGAACCATTCGAAACTGAAACAGGAAAGATGGTAAGTGGCTGTGGTATGCAAAGTACCCTCTGTCACGCACCTTAAGGTGGCTTGTGGAGTACAGCTGTAGATGTAGAAGACAACACAGGTGACATTAGAACTCGTACTGAGATAGTTGTTTGCTAGTGGAACAGGATAGTACATGACAACAGTGATAATTAACAGCGGTACCCTCCGCCATGCGCCCTATGGTGGCTTTTGCAGTATTTAAGGAGATGTAGCTGTAGGATTCGTTTTTGTGGGTCGCAAATTTTTTGTGTGAACCCTTGTTTACTTTGTGTTTTCTAATCATTTTCCTTTGCATGTATGTCGTCTGGGATTTGTCGGGAGTATACATTCAATATGTAATGGGTATGCTTATTGCTCATACCATACTCTGTAGATATTACTTGTTTCCCTTCTCGTGGTGCCTGAATGTAGTAAAGGTTTAATTTTATTTTATTGCGTTTTAATTTTAAAGATTTGTTGTCATACGAGGATGTACATTACTCTGTTGACGAGCATGGCTGTACGAGACGGTTCCCTGCCTAGCGTTGAATCTCTCCCTGATGTTTGGGCGGAATGCTACGCGCCTCTTGCCTTGTATGTGTACTGTAATGCCAATGAAATAATCTTGTTGTAAGTACCATCAGATATTAATCTTTAACGAGAACTGCCTTCACTGTATTGTCTACATAGCTCTTTGATTTTGACTTGCTGTATCTACTGCTGATGACAGGAGCAAATTCCCAAATTATTTCGCCGAGTTACGGAAGTATTCACTTTGGACTTCATTTCTCGTTTACCACATCGAACACTAATGTTCATCAAACATATGCAGGCTGCAGAACCCTATGTCGTCGACATAATTCGCAATTAGTGGCATTATCCGACTAAGCGAAACGTAGATTTGCTCATGGCAGGACTGACTTGGTCACGTGTTTAGGTACGTCCATGTTCCGCGTTGTTACCCCGCAAAGTGATCATGGAAAAATTTCTGTGTATCTCGCTGCTAATACCGTTAAATTTATTGATGGCGATAGGGAGAAAGGAGTGTGAATCCCAATGGGAAAGGCAAGAGAACGATAAAGCAAAGTGTTAAATAGAGTAACGAGATGATATAAAAATTAAAGGGGGACCTGACGTCGACCCTATTCGGGAGCATGCACCTGTAAGAAGGAAGAAGAGACAAAATGCACACAACCAGTACCCACTGACAGTGAAGGAAAACCATTTTGTCACACAGCAGTGTGTGTGATATTGTGAACGATACCGGGAAACTTTGTGGTATTTGTCATACAAAGTTTGGCGAGGAAACCCTCAGCAAAATATCCTTAATGGCTGGCTTCACCAACAGCAGTTGACACTGAGGTGACAAAAATCACGGTATAATATCGTGCGGATCTTCTTTTGCAGACATAGTGCAGTATATCCACATGACATAAACTTAACAAATCGCTGGGAGTGGCCTGCAGAAATATTGAGCCTTCCTACATCTATAGCCGTCCCTAATTGTGGAAGTGTTGCAGATGCAAGATTTTGTGCACCAGCTGACCTCTCGATTATGTCCCATAAATGTTCGATGGATTCATGTCGGGTAACACGTGTAGCCAAGTCAGTTAGACACTGTCCACAACGTTCTTCAAACCAATCGTGATGAGTTTTGGCCCAGTCACAAGGCGAGATGTCATCCATTTAAGTTCTATCGTTGTTGGGAAACATGAAGTCCATGAATGGCTTCAGATAGTCTCCACAACCATTTCCAGTCAATTATCGGTTCAGTTGGATCCGAAGACTGAGTTCATTCCGTGTAAATACATCCCAAGGCATTATGGAGCCACCACCACCTTGCACAGTGCCTTGTTCACGACTTGGGTACATAACCTTGTAGAGTCTGCATCGCACTCGAACCCTACTATGAGCAGGTACCAACCGAAATTGGGGCTCATATGACCAGACCAATGTTTTCCAGTCGTCTACGATCCAACGGACATGGTCACGAGCCCAGGAGAGGCGCTGCAGGCAACGTCGTGTTGTTAGCATAGGCACTCACGTCGGTCTTAAGCCGCCAGGGCTCATTAACGCCAAATTCCGCCGCACTGCCCAACAGATACAGTTCGTCGTACGTCCAACACTGATTTATGCCGTTATTTAGCGCAGTGCTGCTTGTCTCTTACCATACTGACAACACTACGTAAACGCCGCTGCTCTCGGTCATTAAGTGACGCCCATCGGCAGTGCGTTGTCCGTGGTGAGAGGTAGTGCCTGAAATTTGGTATCCTCGGCGCTCTCTTGACACTTTGGATCTCGGAATTTTGAATTTCCTAACGATTTCCGGATTGGAATGTCCCAAGGGCTAGCTTCGTCTACCATTGCGCATTCAGAGTCTGTTAATTCCCGTGTGTGATCATTGTCACCCCGAGAATCTTTTCACATGGATCATCTGAGTACAAACGACAGATCCGCCAACGCACTGCCCTTTTATGCCTTGTGTACGTGATACTGCCGCCATCTGTATGTGTACATATTGCTGATCCATGACATTTGTCATCTCACAAGGGAACCTCCCCAACGCACCCCCCTCAGATTTAGTTATAAGTTGGCACAGTGGATAGGCCTTGAAAAACTGAACACAGATCGATCGAGAAAACAGGAAGAAGTTTTGTGGAACTATGAAAAAATAAGCAAAATATACAAACTGGGTCGTCCATGTGCAATATAGGCAAATTAAGGGCAGTGTGAGACGAGGAGAGCCGTGGTCCCGTGGTTAGCGTGAACAGCTGCGGAACTAGAGGTCTTTGGTTCAAATCTTCCCTCGACCGAAAATTTTAACTTTTTATTTTCAGTTTATGTGACAAACCCTTATGTTTTCATCACTTTTTTTGGAGTGATTATTACATCCACAAGAAAACCTTAATCGGGCAAGGTAGAAGAATCTTTTTACCCATTCGCCAAGTGTACTAGTTAGGTGGGTCGACAACATATTCCTGTCATGTGACGCACATGCTGTCACCAGTGTCGTATAGAATATATCAGACGTGTTTTCCAGTGGAGGAATCGGTTGACTTATGACCTTGCGATCAAATGTTTTCGGTTCCCATTGTAGAGACACGTCCTTTCGTCAACTAATCGCACGGTTTTGCGGTGCTGTCGCAAAACACAGACACTAAACTTGTTACAGTGAACAGAGACGTCAATGAACGAACGGACAGATCATAACTTTGCGAAAATAAAGAAAGCAAA
This sequence comes from Schistocerca serialis cubense, assembly GCF_023864345.2. Classification (NCBI taxonomy): domain Eukaryota; kingdom Metazoa; phylum Arthropoda; class Insecta; order Orthoptera; family Acrididae; genus Schistocerca; species Schistocerca serialis. Next base: position 582,164,644 of record NC_064643.1, read on the forward strand.
ATTTTCAGCCGAGGGCAGATTCGAACTAAAGACCTCTCGTTCCGCAGCTGTTCACGCTAACCCCGGGACCACGGCGCTCCTCGGCTCACATTGCCCTTAATATTGCCTATCTTAGGCATGGACGACCCAGTTTGTATATTTTGCTTATTTTTTCATAGTTCCACACAACTTCTTCCTGTTTTCTCGATTGACCTGTGTTCAGTTTTTCAAGGCCTATCCACTGTGCCAACTTATAACTAAATCTGAGGGGGGTGCGATGGGGATGTTCCCTTGTCAGTCTATTGTTCCTCGTGCCTTGCGACATGCTCAGTCACAGTTGCTCGGCTTTTCAACCCGACATCGGCATATTAGCCAGCAGGGGAGTGGTACTTGGAGCCCCACTGAATTCCCTTCAGGCCACTTAGGCTGTTACATCTGCCAACTAATTTACCGGACTCCTAAGTGCTGTAGTACTGACCAGAATTACAGCTGGTTCCCTTTTGGTGGAAGTGGTGCAATTCGCCTTGTATGCATAGAATTTATTTTCTCAGCATGGTACATTTGTTGCAATGCTAGTAAGGCACTGAGCAAATGGAAGCATATGAGAAACTTTTCCTTTTTATGACGCCTCATCTACGGCTGTGTCTTCAGGATCACGTACGGCAGAGCACCAGCAAAGCGTAAACTGACTGAGGAGACTACAACTGAAGTCACAGACGACGAATGCTCGTTTTTCTAAAACATTCATGTCAGTATCATCGCTACATAGAAAAACAAAGAGAAATTACGAATCTTCATCGGTGTAAGAACACGGGACAGTGTCGCCAGCAGAAAAAGTAGTCTAATATCTGCGCTTCTCCGAAAACGCAACTGTTAGCGAATATTGGTAATTTTCGCATTTGAACTTTACGTTTTGATATTTTGACTCCAGATTAGGGGGGGGGGGGGATAGAGGGCACGCCATGTAGTCGCCTTCTCTTGGTGTCCAGGAGAGAGATTTTCAAGTGGCCGATAGCGATGGGAATCGTAAAAACTAATGCTTTCCATATTTCAATTGTTAATCTCGATGAAAACATTTACAAAATGTTTGTGGAGTTTATGAAGCTTTTCCTAGGTCTCTATCTATGGAATGTTGGTACACAATCATGCAAGAAGGCCTGCAGACTTTGTGAGCAGGTCTGTTCTTCCCTTATTGGCAGAAACCTCACGATGCATTAATACCTGTTCGAGAATATATCTTGGAAAGTGGTTGAGGGGTTGGCTACCAGCTTCGCCAGCTACAATATTTTAAAATCTTACCAGAATCAAGTTTTTAATTGTCGCAGATTGGCTTTTGGGAGCGGCGCAACAGATTATGTGGACCGACGAAATTTTACAACCTGTAACTTGTATATCTCGATTTGATAAACCATTCTACTCTGTATAATTGAGCTGAAAAACTAGGACTTCTTCTCTGAATGACTGCAAACTCTGGTCGTACAATAAGTAAAAATGAATATTTCAGTTTAGTATGAAATCATGCCAATGGCGGATTGGTGCCACGTCGAAGTGTTGCCTCTTTCCTGCGAGAAATGCTGAAAAGTAGAACTCTTAGTGTAATGAACATAAGGACTACGAAGTGAGACAAGGATCTCAGTGAGGTCATTTTATTACACATTTACGTAACATCCGCTGAAAATGACAAGCTAACGCCTTGGCTACAAGAACAGGGGGTCTGGAATGTGATTGAAGCGAACCAGTATCTGGATGAAACATTAACATTAGCGGGAGTCGTATCGTGATTGCCGAAGGTAAATGGATAGACAGAAAATACTACAGAAGGATATATATGTGCATCTGTTGCAGGAGTTAAATATTTTGAATCTCCAGCTGCAATCAAGTCTTCAGAATAAAGCTTCAAATTATTGACTTATCTTATTGGTTCATCTTTCCCTACAGTTCGCTTTGCTGTTGGGCTGGATCTCACCATACCTAGAACCTGAAAGTGGCGCTGAATTTGCTGCAGTATGGGTCACTATCTGCGTCTAAGTTCTGCTAAGCCGAATGAGAGTCTCCCGTCTCAGATGAGACTGCGGAAGAAGTCTAAAAATGAAACAAGGGAAACTCTGATCTCGGAGTTTTTTCAGCGTCGCTCAGTTTGTGTTTTGCTCAGTAATAAACCGCATGATTGCTGACCACTAAGAAGTTATTTTACAAGATGATGTTAACCCTCCCCTAATTGGTCTCAGATGTTTAACCAGTTACAGAATACTGTAACCTTGTCGCAGCAAAATGCGTCGGAATTACTCGATCTCTCTGCCGGGTTTCATGTGTTGCCCAATCTGAAAGGACTGCAGCAAACACATTCTCTCTTCTGGCTCCCTCTTCTGAACTGTTTACGTAAGCCAGCGGTAGCCATTTGTCCATTTCCTTAACTATTTGGTTTTATGGCACCTGGGAGAGGTGTCAGCATCGCATAATATTCAAAGGGGCCCTAAACGTTCAGTTCCCATTCCACTTTCAAACATGCTGTCTTTACAGCCCGTGTTTTTTCGCAAGTTTTCACGCTTCACCACTTCGGTCCACTGTGGTAGGTTTCCTGGGAGTCTGTCGTTAAGCGACACGCATCGCGTGACAACACAACTCGTTAATAACAATATCTTTTGTCCCCACACGTCATGGAGATATAGCCTGCCAGGAATGACTTTGGACCATCCGTGCCAGGGTACTGTCCTTTCAAAACAAAGTTCCACCCAGCCCTTCCCTTGCCTAGCAGGTCCGTTAATGCAGGGGGTGAGGAGCTATTCTGCGAATGGAATGAGGAACTATTTCCCTGCAGTTTGTGGCCCTGCTGAGTTTCCCTTGTTCTCTGCAGAGTACAATTTGCTCACGTTGTGGCTTCTCGTTTAGGTGTGCTTATAGTTTAATACACTCTAAGATAAAAATAATGGCGCACCACGAAGGAGTTATACAAACTGGTAGGAAATCGATATTTATAGAGGCATCGACGAAATATGCAAAATTGTAGACTGTGGCAGTCGGTGGATGAATGTGTGACGGTGTAGCGCGGTTTCACCGTGCAGCTGTAAAGGAAGATACATGTCGATACTGGGGTACAAAGTCGTTGCGAATTTCATTCTGGACAGTAGCTATGCCTCGAGACAGCCGCATGAACAACATACGCAAGTATGAGCATTTGACAGAGGATGTCTAATTGGTCTCAAAGAAGCCGGTTGGAGTAACGGCGAATCACTTGACATATGTACGGGAGCTATGCCACTATTCGACGATGTTGGCAGCAGTGGGCGAACCACGACCAAACACAGCGTCAACAAGGAAGCGGTCGACCTATAGCGACGACAGTACGCCACGACGAAGCAACCGTCAGAGAGGCACTCATAGCCCCTGGTTCATCATTATCATTGATTAGGCATGCAACTGGTACTTCCGCGAGCGCAAGAACCATTTATAGTCAGTTCACAGGTTGCTGAGCTTACAGCTCCCCTAGCGACGACTACCATTGACCATTGAACACCAACAAGCCCGTTTGCAGTGGTGTCGAGCACATTCGGCCTGGAATCTCATTGACTAAGTGTAATAGGACTGTCTTCAGTGAGGCCTGCGTCGAACTGAGGCCCGATGACAAGAGAAAACGTTTCTGGAGATACTTCGGACAGTGGTGGGATGCCAACCCTAATGTCGCTCGCCATACGTCGCGACAGCCATGAGTGATAGTCTGGGGTGCCATTTCGTTTTGTAGCAGGCCTCTCTTGGTTTACATCCGCGGCGCTCTTACAGCACCGCGATACGTCGGCGATATATCACTCTCTTCTTCGTTGCCCATCATGGCAATCCATCCTGAGCTCACATTTCAGCAAGATAATGCCCACCCTCACTTGACAAGGGTTTATACTGATTATCCTCGTGCTTGCGGAACTTGGCCAGCAAGGTCACCAGGTCTCTTTCCTGTTGGGAACGTTTCGGGTATTATCGGGAGGGCCCGCCAACCAGCTCGAGATATTGACTATCTAACGCACCAATCGGACTGAATTTGGTGCGATATCCCTCAGGAGGACATCCAACAACTTTATCAGTCATTGTCAAGCGAAATATGGACCAACACATTATTAACTTGCCCAATTCGTGAAGCTCTGTCTCTTGAATAAATCATCCAATTTTTTTCTGAAATTTGAATTTTTTTGTTTGTCGGTAAATGTCCATCAAATTCACCGATATCCGTTCCGTACGGGGAAAGCAGAAAGGTGGGAGGAGTATATAGAGGGTCTATACAAGGGCGATGTTCTTGAGGACAATATAATCGAAATGGAAGAGGATGTAGAAGAAGATGAAATGGGAGATACGATACTGCGTGAAGAGTTTGACAGAGCAATGAAAGACCTGAGTCGAAACAAGGCCCCGGGAGTAGACCACATTCCTTTAGAAGTACTGATAGCCTTGGGAGAGCCAGTTCTGACAAAACTCCATCATCTGGTGAGCAAGATGTATGAGACAGGCGAAATACCCTCAGACTTCAAGAAGAATATAATACAATTTCCAATCCCAAAGAAAGCAGGTGTTGACAGATGTGAAAATTACCGAACTATCAGTTTAATAAGCCACGGCTGCAAAATACTAACACGAATTCTTTATAGACGAATGGAAAAACTGGTAGAAGCCGACCTCGGGGAAGATCAGTTTGGATTTCGTAGAAATGTTGGAATATGTGAGGAAATACTGACCCTACGACTTAAGGCAAGGCAAGCCTACGTTTTGACAGTGCTGATTGGAGTACTCTCTTTTCATATTCTGAAGGTGACAGGGGTAAAATACACGGAGCGAAAGGCGATTTACAATTTGTACAGAAAGCAGATGGCAGTTACAAGAGTCGAGGGACATGAAAGGGAAGCAGTGGTTGAGAAGGGAGTGAGACAGGGTTGTAGCCTCTCCCCGATGTTATTCAATCTGTATATTGAGCAAGCAGTAAAGGAAACAAAAGAAAAATTCTGAGTAGGAATTAAAATCGATGGAGAAGAAATAAAAACTTTGAGGTTCGCCGATGACGTTGTAATTCTGTCAGAGACAGCAAAGGACCTGGAAGAGCAGCTGAACGGAATGGACAGTGTCTTGAAAGGTGGATATAAGATGAACATCAACAAAAACAAAGTAGTAAATGAGTTTTGCTACTTGGGGAGCAAAATAACTCACGATGGTCGAAGTAGAGAGGATATAAAATGTAGACTGGCAATGGCAAGGAAAGCATTTCTGAAGAAGAGAAATTTGTTAACATCGAATATAGATTTAAGTGTCAGGAAGTCGTTTCTGAAAGTATTTGTGTGGAGTGTATGGAAGTGAAACATGGACGATAAATGGTTTAGACAAGAAGAGAATAGAAGCTTTCGAAATGTGATGCTACTGAAGAATGCTGAAGATTAGATGGGTAGATCGCATAACTAATGAGGAGATATTGAAGAGAATTGGGGAGAAGAGAAATTTGTGGCACAACTTGACTAGAAGAAGGGATCGGTTGGTAGGACATATTCAGAGGCATCAAGGGATTATTAATTTAGTATTTGAGGGCAGCGTGGTGGGTAAACATCGTAGAGGGAGAGCAAGACATGAATACACTAAACAGATTCAGAAGGATGTAGGTTGCAGTAGGTACTGGGAGATGAAGAAGCTTGCACAGGATAGAATAGCATGGAGAGGTGCATCAAACGAGTCTCTGGACTGAAGACCGCAACAACAACAACAACAACAACGGGTCATCATTCTTTTGTGGTGTGTCGACTTTTTTTTCGTGGAGTATAATGGAATTCGAAATCTAAGTAGTTAAGTATTGGCAATCACTGATACTAATTCACATCTCATTACCCGCTGGGGAAGTCCGCCTACTTAGGTGGTTGGTAACGTGCTCGCCTCACAAGCGAGGCGGGTTCGATTCCTGGCCAGGTTGGAGATTTTCTCCTCTCGGGGTCTGGGTGTTGTATTGTCTTCACCATCCTTTCATCCTCGTCACTGGCGCGCAGGTCCCCCAATGTGGCGTCGACTGAAATAAGACCTGCACTTGGTGGCCGAACTTTCCCGGATGGGGCCTCTCGGTCAACGATGCCATACGCTCATTTCCATTTTTGCCCGACGGGGATTAATTTATTCCAATTAGATTTGACTGCTTCTTATGGCTGACGGGACAGTTTGAAATAGATAATCGTGCTGCACTCTCATGGTGCCGAGCACAGCGTGGCACATCACAACCTTCTGTCCAGGACAGCCACTTCTTAAGGAAAATTCTTCGCAGGTGTCGTGAAAGACAGCTCAAGCGTACATAAGCGAAGGAAGCACTAAAGCCTGCAGGGGGCCCCGATCGCCATGGAAGTGCTGAAGTTGTGCGCGGCTAGGAGCAGAGTGTAGCCCCCAGCCCCCCCCCCCCCCCCCGCACCGCCGCCGGCTCACTCTTGGACGGCGCCCGCCGGCTACAAGGCAAGGCGTGTTTACCCAGCCAGTTAGCGAGTTGGCCGGCCTATTCGGCGCGTCCATCGCTTATTAATGGTCGGGCGGACGGACGCGCGCCTCCTCCTTCGCGAAATTGCCTTAGCTAGCCCCGGGCAGCCGGCACGGCGCCGCCGCGCTGCGCCGGATTTGCGTAGCGGCGGCCGATATTAGCGGGCGCGTGCAAACACCGCCATTCAGGAGTTATCGCGGCCGCCGCTGGCGCCATATTTGCAGACGGAAGGAGGCCGGCCGCTCAACGCCGCCGCTTCCGCGTCCAAATTAGATGGCGCACCGGGCCACGGACCACGCCGGCTGCCGCTATTACCGCTACCAGTAGCGGCACTGGCGCCACACTCAACCGTACTGCCGTCAGTAAAGTATGCTGCACAGTCTTCCGCAAGCCACTTCGGTCGAAATTTTCACGTCTCGTGAAGAAGGAAAGGCATATGGAGGCGGAAATTCTCCTACGACCATCGTTTTCTGTAAACAGAGTCCGTATTGACCCTGTCGTGGTAAAGCGTATGTTCATACATGGACTAGCCGCGGGGCCTAATCCCGGAAGGGCCGCAGGTTATTTCAGTCGGTCTTTAACCTAGCCTACACCTGTCGGTGTGAAAATTCGCCAAGAGCGAAACGTGGATACGTGGATCCGACATCACGTTAAACTACAAACCCCTTTGCCCAGGGGTAATATTAAATACTATAGCGTTCTCTCTCTCTCTCTCTCTCTCTCTCTCTCTCTCTCTCTCTCTTTCTTTTTTTTTTTTTTTTTTTTTTTTTTGTTGATGTGACCCCTCACGAATTTCTCTCCTGTGCTAATCTCTTCATCTCAGACAAGGACTTGCAACCAACGTTCTCAATTATTTGCTGGATGTATCCCAGTCTCTGTCCTCCGCTACGGTTTTTACCTTCTACAGCTCCGTCTAGTTCCATGGAAGATACTCCCTGACGTTATAGCAGATGTCCTACCATTCTCTCTCTTGTTCCTGTCAGTGTTTTCCATACAACCCCCTCCTCTCCGATTTTGCGGAGAGCCACCTCATTCCTTACCTTATCAGTCAACCTAATTCTCTTTGGTAGTACCGCATCTCATATGTTTCGATTCTCTTCTGTTCCGGTTTCCCCACAGTCCACGTTTCATTATCATACAATGTTGCGCTATAAATGTACATTCTACGCAATTTCTCTCCCAAATTAAGGCCTATGTTTGATATCAGTAAATGTCTCTTCACCAGGAACGCCCATTTGGCCAGTGCTAGTTTGATCCTTATGTCACCTTGCTCTGTCCGCCGTAGGTTATTTTGATGCCTAAGTACCACATTTTCTTGACTTGTCTACTTCTTCATCACCAGGTCCGTTGTTAAGTTTCTTGCTGTTCTTATTTCTGTTTCTTCTCACTACTTCGTGTTTACTCTCAATTAAATTCTGTATCCGTTAGAATACTCACTCCATTGAACTCTAAGTTGTTCGCTTTCACTAAGGATAGTAACGTCAACAGGGAATCCTACCATTAATATCCGTTCACCTTCAATTACTACTCCACTCTCGAACCTTCTTTTTATTTCCGTCACTGACTGTCGGTGTGGACGTGCGGTTCTAGGCGCTTCAGTCTGGAACCGCGTGACCGCTACGGTCGCAGGTTCGAATCCTGCCTTGGGCATGGGTGTGTGTGATGTCTTTAGGTTAGTTAGGTTTAAGTAGTTCTAAGTTCTAGGGGACTGATGACCACAGATGTTAAGTCCCATAGTGCTCAGAGCCATTTGAACCATTTGAGCCATTTCCGTCACTGTTTCTTCGCTGTGTAGATTGAACAGGAGGGGCGAAAGACTACATTCCTGTCTTACCCCCTCTTTTTATCCGAGCACTTCGTTCTTGTTCTTCCAGTTTAATTGTTCCCTTTTGGTTCGTCCTTCCCTATAATTTAACCGTAATTTTCTCAGTATTGTTGCTGAGAACACTTCCAATAGCGCTGTAATAGAAACATCAAAAATAAAGGTCTAAGTATAACTTCACACAAACATAATAACAATAAATAGAGGCAGACAAATACTTCCTGCAATTGATTAAGCTTCTTGCGTGTTGGGAGACTGGATAGCCATTTTAGGGATGGCGTACAATTCCAACATCTGACACGCGGTGTGTTCGTCGATCCAATTAAGTACTGCAGCTTCTTGCCATTCTGCTGCATATCCATTATTTGTTGAACACTATTCCTTCTTTCTACAGTCTTACGTCCCTCCACTGTCTTGCTTCTCGTGTCTTCATTTAGAAAACTGAGAACGTTTCTCTGCTAGATGTTTACAGCAATAGACTTGTCTAATTATTCTCCCTCAACGGGTCTCGTCAATTGAGCTGATCATGTACTCATGTTTAATGTTGTGCTACTGGAAACAACATTGTGAGTAGGTGCTGAAATGTAACTTTAATGGCAACAACATCGCATATATATTTCACAATATCAATATTTTTGACAATCTTTAATATTTGCAATTACTTGCTGACGGCTTGCTGCTACTGCTGTGAATGCTGATGAGCTGCTGGTGCTGACAATGCTAGCACGATTGATAGTATGCACAGAGGAGCCCTCACACACCCCGCCCACTGGCCGAAAATCACAGAGCGCCTTTGGCCACCAAGAACTTGAGCGGAGGGGGGGGGGGGGTAAAGGGCGAGAGGGTACAATTACATAAAAGCACATTTACCAGATGTTGTTGTTCTTATAACTGATCAAGGGTTAAGATCATCGCGATGACATTATCAGTCACATAATATGTTCGAAAACTCTTCTTAAGTATATACTGATCACATAAAAGCAGTGTCAGAACGAGCAAGAGAAATGTTGGCCGAGATTGCTAGTACAGCTTCAGTTCAATAAAGAATACGAAATGACTTAGTCAGGCAGTATCATGAGCCTATCCTGACGCGAGACATAATTCAAGAATAAGAATTATTGAAGAAATCCAACACGATAGCTGAGTAATAACATGATCGATGTCCTCCATGAGACAACCTAAAATACAGTTACCACAAATAATCAGAATTAGAGTGAAAGGAATTCCCATACAATTTATACTCCCCGTTGTAATACTAAACAATTGGGATAGTAACGTGAGCCGCTACATAGATTAAAGGATGAATTGAAGAAAGACACATATTGATCCTTGAACATGGAATAATTTCTCTCGCTCTGAGCAACGGATTTAACCTTTGTTGCAAAGACACCACAACTACAAAACTTAAAACTATGCCAACGAAATTTTGCACCAAGAAGACTAGCAAGCAATGTTCTCATCATAAATTCTTGTGCGTCACAGTTTCGAAATGGACGCCGAAATAAAACATTAGCTTAAGTTGTCGATTTTGAACCAACAGAACCAAGTGCAGCTGTCCTCCACACGATGCGACTAACCCAATGTTCGACGGAGACAAATGTGTGCTTGGAAATCAGTCCACATGGGCAAGCTAACCCACATGTCAATTGCCCCGACATGGGATTGTTCAATCAGGTACCGTCTACAAAGTACAAGATATAAACAATCTTTCGCTCTGCAGCCAAAGACTGTGTCTTTCCTAGCAGGCAAAGCACGTGCATAGAGAGAGACTTCGTATCTCTCCAGAGATTCATAACTAGCGTAAAAGACAAATTATTTTTAAAGTCTTTTCTAATAGACGGCTTTCAGGATATAGTAAGATTATGTTTTCACACTGCACTTAAGTTAGGCATGATCTCAAAAACATAGAGAAATGGTGCAATAATCCTAGAAAATAAATAATTTTTCTATTTTAAATTTCGAGTCGGAGACGGCCTCCTGGATTTTCTTCAAAGACCGAGAGTATTGTTGGAGATAATTTCAGAAGTAGCATCAACAACTGTTCACGAGATATTGTTAAAATGAAGTTTTCTTATCGTTGAAAAACGAAAACACAATTGGAATGCACTGTCCGCTAACAAGTTGATGGATGGTAAAGAGCTGATAATAAAATTTTGTGTAATACTTGAAAGTTCCATCAAAATGTATTTTCTCACACTGACTAAGGATTTTCCAACTTAACGGAATATTACATTGTTCTTGTCAGCGACGTGGTGCAATAACAAATCCGCCCCATCGGGATTTTTCACACTTAAAGTGTTCATTACAAAATGTACCTCCAGAATACTTGTAGGTAATATTGGGAGAATTTTTCGGGTAGCTTTGTAAATGGATTTACGTAAGCCTTCGATATATTTGATGGTTATTTTCACCGACTGACGTTCTTTCAGTGGGTGTTGTATAGGTTTGATGGTTTCGCATACAGGGTGTTTCCATAAGAGAGTGTAAAAGTGTAACAGGACAAATAAAATGCTCCACTGAACAATTTGAAGTAGGGAACCTGGCGTCTGAGAAGGCAGTTCAGTGAGACATTAAAATAAATTTGTCTATCGTTTTGTCTGGCATTACCGGTTTCCAGCTTATTTACAACTAACAAGCGTAAAATTTTACACGTACTGAGCTGTTACATTTACATTCTTTATTTCCTGCAACGAAACAAGTAGGATGAGCCTGATTACTAGGAAGTCATGCGAGTTTTGTTTACTTTACTTGTGCATAAGGTGGCTATGTTGTATTGTATTTACGTTGTCCCATGACAGAACGTGCCATGAATCATTACTCAGTGCTATTCAGAGACGTACTGTACAATACGATGCAGCAGTACCGATACAGTTTCGCAGAACTCACTGGAATGCACCTTGCGTATGTGAAAGTACGTTGCAATGCTCACGCTGCTGAAAGGTTGTACACGAAGCGGTTTCCTGACGGGCATCATCAGAGTGTTTATTTCTCACAATCGACGAATGAGAGAGACTGGTTCACTGGAAAGAAAAAAAACGAGAGACCTGTCAACATGAGGACTACTCGCACATCCGATTTCGATGAGGAGTTGCTGCAACGTGTTGCAGCAGACCCCACTACAAGTATTCGTTGTATTGCACGTGAAATGCGCGTGGCGAGTACTTCACGAACAACAACTACACTCGTATTACCCACGATTGCATGCAATGCTTGTGACTGACTTTGAGCCAAGGGTCGCATTGTGTTAGTGGTTACTCGAACAATAGATTGATCTACAAGATTTCCTCGAAATCTTGCTGTTTACTGATGAGGCCCCATCTGATCGTGATGGTATTTCACTGTGTCAATGATGGTATCTGCAGTTAATCGTAACTAAAGTAAATAAAAACCCGAGTTCCCTACCGCATATTGTTCAGTAGAGCATCCTCCATGTCCTGTTAAATTTTTGTACGCCCTTACGGAAACACTCTGTATATCTTCCGCAGCTTTCCTCTTGAGATTACAAATTATTTTCTTTCTCTGTATTATATCACCACCTCTTTCTGCGTGGTCGTAGTTGTCTTCACTCTGAAGCGCATCAGCTTCCTTAATGGAAGCAAACTTCTGCAACTCTTAATGTTGCACGTCAATCGCACATCATCTATTAGAAACTTTTCGAATTCAAGTGCGTAGCCTTCCTGAAACAGCATTCTTCCTCCTATTCTACTCACTGTAACTGCAATCGCATTTTAGGACGGATTCGCTATGAAATAACCCGCTGTCGACTAGATTACTGCTATTGATGTTGAAAGCAAAGAGGTAGAGACCTTCACAGTAACTAGTAGAGAATACTCGAACTAATGACTCAATTGGAGAGTAAGAAATTTCTTAGAACTGTGTCCACATGCTGTATAAAATAGAAACCGAATTTATTGAATGAAAGTGTACATATATGCCACCAGCTTTCTTTCTCAAAATGTACATATGAATTTCAGAATAAGTGGGGAGAACTGATAAATTTCTGACTACATGACAATGTATTTTTTACGTTACATACACTATATATCTGTACATATTGCTTTCTTTATAGTGACCATAGAGACGAGAACCGTTTCATCATGGAAGATCTGTGGACTCTAATGTTATAAATATTGTAATTCAAAGAAAAAGAGAGTCACTTAAAAAGTGTAAGGAATAAAGTTCTTCTCTGGGTCACCTAGTTGTAAAACATGGAACTGAGCAATGTTGTGCAGTGTTAGGGCATTGGCTTGTAATCTAGAGGACTGGAGTTAATTCAGCTAGCCAGAATTGTTTTATGTGTGGTGGTTACAAAGTTACTTATGGAAAATGGCAGGAAGAGTCCTGGTCGCTTTCCCCGTCTCATCCAATCCCAACTTGTTATGTGTCCCTAATAGTCTCTTCACCTATGTCACCTTTAACCATTAATTTTACTCCTCAAGCTTCAGTATAGCATTGGTTACATAGACCGCAGTCGGATGGGCAATGCGCGACTTAGTTTATTGGTTCCACTCAATATTAAAGCCCACAGATATAAAATAGAATGTAAATAAAGAAGTCAGTGAATAACATATAAAATTAAGGAAAGTTACTAGAAAAAATCCGAACAGTACTGAATAATATTTACGTATGTGAGAATGGTAGCATCACATGAATAGCGGATTCAAATGAAAAACAACTGAATAAGAATTAATGTATATATTTAGTAGAGCAGAGCATCAGATATGAAGCACGTGCCAGCAAATTTCATTTAAGTGCAGATTAATTCAAGAAAATGAACAGCTTAGACTCAAACTCTAAAAATAGAATTTCCCATTATCAGTGACGATAATAAATGAAGTTAATTATCCTGAATACACATGAATATAAATATTAATTAACAGAAAATTATTACAGTTCACAGCTACCTCAAACCAAGTTCAAGTCGTGTAGTTTCATATATTCACATATTCAGTCACCATACAGTCAAATAATCTGTCCAATGAAAAACTGAAGTCTGCAACTCGTGCTCACGAAATTATTCCAAGTCCAACAAGCTAGAGTATGCAAATTACGCCGCTGCTCGGATGCACACTCATTCGACAGACTCTCTAGCTATGACCTATCAATGCACAAATACCTCAAGATGATAAAAGATGACACGAATCCTACCACTCACCCTCAAACGCTTTTTGTGACTCCACACATTACTAAATCCAAGCTAGAAAAATTCAAATTTAAAGCTAATTAGAGATACATATAAGATACCAACATTATAGCTAAAAGTGCTGTGATCATTACACGATCTCTTGTTCAAATAACAGCACGGCATTAAGCATGTTATTAACGAAGTTCACAAAGCACACCCTCATCCGATTTTAAACTGTGACCGTACTTACAAATAATTATTAATGAAACTGTACTCACCCAGTAGTAACATCGGTAAGGCTCTGAGATACTCGTGGTCGCTTCATACTGCTTGTAGCTTTACAGCAGTGGTTCTCAACCTGAGGGTAAAACGAAATTTTCTTAAGGCTAAAAACTGAACGATTCGATCATGTTTCAGTCATGGAACCAAATTAATTTCAAAAGATCATTACCATTATCACAATTTTGTAATGCTCTAGTATTGATTATATAAGCTATGAATAATTATTTTTTCTCAATTAATAGAATTAATGCGATGGACGTTACAGGTTCCTCACACAATCCACCCACTACACACATTATGTTCTTTGTCCCGCACATAGATGATGATAAAAGTGAGATATATGCTTAACAAATTCTAAATATCTCAAGAAAATGTTTTCTCCAAGTTGTAAATAGTACCTGCAGTAGTCCATAAATTGCTTCATTACTCGCCTCGGAACAGATAAATGAATTAATTGACACCACGACCCAGTAGTATCTACATAAGACCTACTATAGTGCTGTACACATTGTTATTGTTATTATTCAAATGGTTAGCTGCAAAGCAGTAACGGAATCAAGGAGACCAATTTCTGCCAGTTCAGGAGTAAGGAACGCAGCAATCAAGTGAGTTACGAACAGTAAGTAGAGTGCACAAATTTTAACTTGACTGATTTTCAGAGGGGCTGCAGTGTGCGGGTCAAGAAATGGGGTGGAGTACTGCAGGGGAAGTATGTTTTGTAACAAGTGTCTATCCTCACAGTGGATACTTAGCTTTTTAATCTGGGAAGGAATTGTGGATAGCACTTGCAATGCACCACAAATTTCCTCGTCGTTCACTCTAACACACACACACACACACACACACAACACAAACTAAGTATCATTCATCTTTCATCATTTTAAAAATAAAAGTGTACCAAGACAAATCCTTCATTCTGCAGTTGAGTTAGGGGCTAAAATTGGTGATAATTTGGGGGGGGGGGGGGGGAGGGTGCAACAGTCGGCAGGGGATGGGGGAAGATGGGGGTACCAGCTAACATCTGACTGCACTCAGGCTTAATTTTCTAAGGAAGATTGGGAACAACTGCTATAGAGGATGTATAGTGCTGGCACGTTTGCATATAAATCTTTGATAAAATCCTCTAAAAGCCTTTACATACCGACATGATTTTAAAGGTAGCTTTTTGTGGTGTCTACTGAGGTCATCAACTTTCATTTTACACCTAATGTCATTAGATCGCTGCAGAGGTTTAGTTGTTACTAATTTTATAATCTACTGTAATTTTAGAACTACGCACGAAGTTGCGTTGAGCTCGTCTCATCGCAAAGATTTTTCTGGAGTATTTGGTCTTCTGTGTCATGTTTCTCGGGGCTGTATCACAATTTCGTTGAAAATATAGTATCCATAACTCATTTCATAGTATCCGTCTCTTCTATAGCCAAACGCGTATGCTCCATTGATGCGAATTGGGTAAGAAAGCTTCTCACGTTACAAGGCTGATCTTATACTACATGCCGGCCGGTGTGGCCGAGCGGTTCTAGGCGCTTCAATCTGGAACCGCGCGACCGCTACGATCGCGGGTTCGAATCCTGCCTCTTGCATGGATGTGTGTGATGTCCTTCGGTTAGCTAGGTTTAAGTAGTTCTAAGATCTAAGGGACTGATGACCTCAGATGTTAAGTCCCATAGTGCTCAGAGCCATTTGAACCAATTCATATAACATAGTGTTTCACTTACGACTCAAGCACTATTTACGGGCTTGATCTGATATCAATACCCACACAAGAGCCAATCATCGCATGACGTCCGACCCCTGTGTGGTTCATGTGGCAAGTGGTGTAGCTGTTTTAGCCTAAGTACGAAGTCCAAGAAAACTGTGACAATTAGCACTTGAGAATTTTCTCAGTATCAAATGCTAATAGACCTGTGTATAGACTCAAACAGGAACGTCAAAAATAATACTTGTGCATATACTGGGAAACTTAGATAATGTTACTCTACCATACTGTCATAAAAAATATTTCTTAAAACGTTAGTTTGTAAGCAGACAGTGTTTCCGTGACAGGAGTGGACACATTTCGGCGATCTATCTGTCAGCCATGTTCAGAAGAGGCGCTGCTGTTGTTGCTCCTGAGTCTCGTTGAAAACTGAAGGCAGGGCCGGAAACCGTCTCCCTGCATGGGCATCCATACCGTAGACCCTGCTGACAAGGTAAACTCCCTATCGCAGCCCCCTCGGATTTAGTGGTATGATGACCCAGCGGATAGGCCGTCAAAAATTAGACAGATCAGGCATGGAAACAAGAAGAAGGTGAACTGAACTGTGAAAAAAAAAATCTAAATAGAAACAGTGAACCCTCCAAGATGAAGATGTGCAGCACCGAGGGAAGTCGTGGTGGCCGGCCGGAGTGGCCGTGCGGTTCTAGGCGCTACAGTCCGGAGCCGAGCGACCGCTATGGTCGCAGGTTCGAATCCTGCCTCGGGCATGGATGTGTGTGATGTCCTAAGGTTAGTTAGGTTTAATTAGTTCTAAGTTCTAGGCGACTGATGACCTCAGAAGTTAAGTCGCATAGTGCCCAGAGCCGTGTCGTGGTTGCGTGGTCACGGTATTGGACTGTGAAGGAGGGGACTTGTATTCAAATACCTCTTCTGCCTTTTTTTCCCACAAAGTTATGAATATTCCGTTCGATCACTGACGTGTGTGTTCACCCTCCGTATTCTTGCCAGTTGTCGTACTGTGCACTGCTTATATGACGTGAATCATGTGGTAAGAATGTATTACCGTCACAAGCACACGTGATGAGTAGTGAGAGCAGGTGAGATGCCACATAGACCTCTCACAGAAATAAAAACAACAAATAAGCGGGTGTGAAGTATGATACAACAAAGGAATTCAAAGAGTCAAAACTTCCAAAACGGAACGCGAGTTACATGTGACACTTGTGTATAACAAATAGGAGGTCCCTTCCTTATACCTTGCTATTGCAAATGGACGTCACACCACGACACAAGCACAAATTGACAGACATGTCAATGATGAGAAGGAAGGTTCACAATTTTGTGGAAAAAAATATGGCTATCTTAGACGAGGTACTTTTGAAAACGGATCTCCCCGAGGTTCACTGTTTCTACTTTCTTTCCCCTCAGTTCATGACACCTTCTTCCTATTTTCGGGCTTGATCTGAGTTCAGTTTTTGACGGTCTATACATTAGACCATGTTACCACTAAATCCCAGGGGGTGAGACGAGGGGTTCCCCTTGTGAAAAGAAAACTCTTGTCTCTATGAACTGAATTTTCTGCCAACCTAATTTAAAACGCAGACCCAAAAATCGGACGTACCGTCAGTTACCAGTGTCTTGTTAAATTTCGTTCCATGTCCCTCCTTTAAAAAACTTTCAGCTATCGCTCATCTTTTTCAGGCTGTTGTAGCCTCGTGTGACGATGAAATTAACAGCATGTGTCCTGACAGAACTGTGCGAATCAACCAATGTGAGATTCTCACAATGAAACGGGATAGTTTTGTATATGCCAGCTTCGTTTCCGAAGTCCCAGATCTTCGAGCCCAGCATATACAAATTTCCATGTCTCTGTGGGAAGGCTTACATTGGCCGATCGATTCGCACAGGTACGTGGAACTTCGCTGTCGAACGAGACTACTACAGCCTGAAAAATTGGCAGTAGCTGAACGTTGGTTAAACAAAGGACATGGGATGAAATTTTACGAGACTCAGATAATTGCCGGTGCGCCCAGTTTTTTAGTCAGTGTTTAGAAGCAGGCAATTGAAATTAGGTTTGCAGACAACTTTATTAGTAGAGGCGAGAGTTTCCCTGTCATCAGCTTAAGGAATCCTGTAGTATGTAACATCAAAGCCATTGTTGTTGCTTGTGGCTATCCCGTTTGAGAGTAGTCTTTAATTGCGATACATCGTTGGTGCCAAGTCTCTGGGGGATGGTACACTATGTGATGATCAAAAGTATTCGGACACCACCAAAAACCTACGTTTTTCATATTAGGTCCATTGTGCTGCCACCTACTACCAGGTACTCCATATCAGTGACCTCAGTAGTCATTCGACATCGTGAGAGAGCAGAATGGGGCGCTCCGCGGAACTCAAGGACTTCGAACGTGGTCAGCTGATTGGGTGTCACTTGTGTCATACGTCTGTACGCGACATTTCCACACTCCTAAACATCCCTAGGTCCACTGTTTCCGATATCATAGTGAAGTGGAAACGTGTAGGGACACGTACAGCACAAAAGCATACAGGCCGACCTCGTCTGCTCACTGACAGAGACAGTCGATAGTTGAAGAGGGTCGTAATGTGTAATAGGCAGACGTCTATCCAGACCATCACACAGGAATTCCAAACTGCATCATGATCCACTGCAAGTACTATGACAGTTAGGCGGGAGGTGAGAAAACTTGGGTTTCATCGTCGAGCGACTGCTCATAATCCACACATCACGCCGGTAAATGCCAAACGACAAAAAAATGGCTCTGAGCACTATGGGACTTAACATCTATGGTCATCAGTCCCTAGAACTTAGAACTACTTAAACCTAACTAACCTAAGGACATCACACAACACCCAGCCATCACGAGGCAGAGAAAATCCCTGACCCCGCCGGGAATCGAACCCGGGAACCCGGGCGTGGGAAGCGAGAACGCTACCGCACGACCACGAGATGCGAGCGCCAAACGACAACTCGCTTGGTGTAAGGAGCATAAACATTGGACTTTGAAACAGTGTAAAACCGGTGTGTGGAGTGACGAATCACCGTACATAATGTAGCGATCCGATGGCAGTGTGTGGGTATGGCGACTGCCTGGTGAATGTCATCTGCCACCGTTTGTAGTGCCAACAGTAACATTCGGAGGCGGTGGTGTTGTGTGGTAGTGTTTTTCATGGAAGGGGCTTGCACCCCTTGTTGTTTCTCGTAGCACTGTCACAGCAAAGGCCTACATTGATGTTTCAAGCACCTTCTTGCTTCCCACTGTTGAAGTGCAATTCGGGGATGGCGTTTGCATCTTTCAACACGATCGAACACCTGTTCATAACGCACGGCCTGTGGCAGAGTGGTTACACGACAGTAACTTCCCTGCGATGGACGGGCCTGCACAGATTCCTGTCCTGAATCCTATAGAACACCTTTGGGATGGTTTGGAACGCCGACTTCGTGCCAGACCTGACCGATCGACACCGACAGCTCTCCTCAATGCAGCACTCCGTGAAGAATAGGCTGCCATTCCCCAAGAAACCTTCCAGCACCTGATTGAACGTACGCCTGCGAGAGTGAAAGCTGTCATCAAGGATAAGGATTGGCTAACACCTTATTGAATTCCAGCATTACAGATGGGGTGGCGGAGGAGAGGGGATGCCACGAACTTGTAAGACGTTTTCAGACAGGTGTCCGGATACTTTTGATCACATAGTATACCTGTTGTGGGCAGCACATGCGCCATGTACGGCACGGAGGCCTACTGTATATAAAACGACGGGTTCCAGCCTTGGCATCGGTTCTCAGCGAAATTGAGCAGCAGCATCTCTCCTGAAGATGGCGGATAGATGGATCTCCGAAATACCGTGTCATGTTGATTTTATAATCAGCCAGCACTCCCAAGGAGGCTATCTGGAAACTTATTATCAGTTTATTTATGTCCACAGTTCTGCATTATTTTAGAATATGTAAACGTGCTTGACACAAGATCACCGTCCTCTTGAAAGGAACGATTACGTTTTAGTCCACATATTTTTAACAACCATCCATGCGAAAATGTTGTCATCTATAAAATCAGACGCTGTTCAGCGTTAGATGTCTTACCCATATGTGAGTTCGTATTCTGAAATTCTTTCTTAAATTCTCTCTGAAAACACCCAAAGTTAGTTTTTTTGTGTTCTTTCCGCGTTATCATCATTTAATGTTTCCTTGCGGATACCAACACAACTACATTTTCAAATGACTTTGTACCCTTTAAGAAAATGAATGCAGTCTCAAAACATGCTTAGTACTCCATACGTTAGTATCTAATTCACCATTAGAAAGTTTCTGATTGTATTAATCCCCATCCGGAAGGCAAGTAAAAGACAGTATCTACTTTTTCTACATCTCACGGACGAACGGAAGGAGTTTACTATTACAGGATCCCTGTTTCTAAAATCCATGTTCATTCCTAGAGAGAAAAGTTTCATAAGGCACATACGTGAAAGGTTTCTGAGAAAGGCACTTTTTCACTGAGGCGCGTGGCAAAAGTCACAAGCGTCGCATTGTCGTATACTTCGCAGGGTTGTCTAAGCTTGTGGACGCACTAGATCTCGCTATACAACCCTACCTGGTAAAGAAATGCGCCTAGTATTGTCGAGGGGACAACGCATTTGCTACGTGTGGCTGGTGTGTCTGACGTCATAGGCAAATTCTGCATAGTGAATGATACGACGAGAGGCACAGGCGTCAAGTTAGAGGTATGATGTACGAAGTAACAATTAGCACTCTCGTGGAAAATTGTTAAGCTTTTTTAATCTTAAGCAACCAGAGCAATGAAACATTACCAACATCGGGAATGATACATCAGCAATAACTGAAGCAGCAACGTAAGCTATTTTTCATATAACTGAGACAGTTACAAAGCTTCCAGCTCCTTAATTCTTTAGCCGAGTGGTCTAAGGCGCTGCAGTCGTGGACTGTGCGGCTGGTCCCGGCTGAGGTTCGACTCCTCCCTCGGGCATGGGTGTGTGTGTTTTGTCGTTAGGATAATTTAGGTTAAGTAGTGTGTAAGCTTAGGGACTGATGACCTTAGCAGTTAAGTCCCTTAAGATTTCACACAAATTTGATTTTTCCTTAATTCTGAGAACATCTACTGTTTTTGACTCGATATTTGCTATGTGAGTAACACGGCGTTCAAATATGCCGTCGGCTTTAACCTGTGCACAAGATAATTCTGAATAGGAAGACGTAATTAATACTGATTCATTAGTATTGCCCCTCCAAGCTGAAACATAAAAGCCCGCGCCATAAGGAAAGAAGTTGAAGAAGAACAACTTTCGGGAAGGAGGACGTTATTAGAGGTAAATCAGAAACAGAAATCATCACCTAATAGATTCCTTTGTCAACATGGCTCAAATGGTCGAAACTATCCTACCAGATTTAAATCAAAGGAAGGGTATCTGAAGTAACAGATTATGAGGGAAGGGCCGTATATGTCCAGCCTCCACCCCCCTCCTCCATACATTTCTCTATTGCCCTGTAAAACTAAAATGATGTAATACATAAAATGCAATAACTGAAAATTTCGTGGACTGATAAAATAAGAAATGAGGATGCTTTCTGCAGAATCGGCGAAGAAGGAAACATAAGGAAAATACTGACAAGAAGGGATAGGATTATAGGACATATGTTAAAGCACAAGGGAATAACTTCAATGGTACTATTAGAACCTGCAGAGCTTAAGAGCTGTAAAAGAAGACAGAGATTGGAATTAATAAAATAATTAGGACGTGGGTTGCAAGTGCTACGTTGAGATGGAGAGGTTGGCACTGGAGATGAATTTGTGACGGGCACGTAGGAAGACTCATGACTGAAAAGAAAATAAAAAAGAAAGAAAACAAGAAAGGAAGGAACTATTTTCAAGTAATGTGTCATGGACTCCGTATTTACATTTAAGCAATATTTTAAGATCAACGCCATATTTCTTTTCTCATTTAGTTGTTCGTTTTCGGTCCTCTCCACCACAGATTCCTCAAATCGTTCATCGTTTTATAGAGAATGCTTTTTAAAAAATAATTATAGGTGACAAGAGCAATGATGATAATTGACAAGAAAAGTGAAGTCAACTTTTATACGAATCTCTGCGACAGTTGCGACCAGTAACACCACGAAACTGCCTTCAGGTCAACTCAACAATGAACCAAACACTACTCTAGAGATTGTACTGTTGGCTTGCCTTCCATGTTTTCCAATTACGAACAGTTCTTTTTTCGTGTACGAACATGTCTATCAAATTTACAGGCATCAGTCGATGCCTCTCAGCGCCCTAGGCCCGGACTTACGTGGCCTATATGAAAAGCGGGTTCTCAACGAGGATTGCTTAAGGTTCATCAGAATCCATTCCAGTGAAGGGGCAGGTGGTGGAAATAAAGAATAGAAAGTAGTTTCTTTAGTGACACATGTATCGTACGCTGCTCATTGCGCAATTTAAAACTAACTACAGTAAATCATCTATGTATAAAGTAAGTTAAATTAAAAATTTAATGGGTGCTCCTTGTTCAAAGTAAAATATAATTATTATGTTACTACAGAGGTGTGTTCTTTAAAGTAACTAACACTCGCCCCTTTGGTCCAGAAGCCTTTCTAAATGAAGCGTTTTTTCTGTTTTATCGCTCAAAGTTAAGTGAACAGACCAAAATTTCTCTTGCGTAATCAGATCATTTTCCATGACATTCGTAAATAAGATATGACACTCTCCATGGATAGGTCTTTCGCTGTAGACATTCTGCATACAGATCTTTCCGGAGTGTTTGCCTCTTTTCCTTCTCTCAAGGAGCACATGAATAACAACAATTTATTCGGTATCGCTCAGTTTTTCTTCACTGTCACACAAGGCTTGGCAAAATACTAATGGTTACGTTTAGATTTGAACTGTACATGAAGAGAACGTGACGCTAGCTTACTTGCTTCATTGTTGTTGCTGATACCTGCTGCTGATTGCAGGATTAAATAGCGTGAGTTTTGCAACGTGCGCCAGAGTTAGTTTCTGTAAATATTCAATGGACTGACGTCTGTGATATAAGCCTATAGCTGTGCGCATCACATGGACGACTCGTAATAAAAACTGGAACAATGTACACTTTTTCTCAACAGTCTGAGAAGTACGATTTTACCAGTGGCCTTTGGTTAATTGGTCCTATAAAAATAAGGAGTTTTTCTGTACAGTACGTATAGAGCGGTACAGATATCTCACACAAGTCCAGTTGCCCTTTCTCTGTTTAACGACTGTAGCCAACTTTTTGTTCCTCGATCGCTTCTCTCAGTATCTGTTACTGCAACATCTGTTCTGATTGGAAGCAGAAATTTTACGACAATCTACTGGAATGAAATAATTAGGGGATAGGAAGTAACTAGGCGATAGGAAGACAGTAATTAGACATTCTCTGTATCATATTCCGTTTCGCTTTAAATTTTATCAGAAATTTATTTTATCGATTTACTAATCATACCGGTATTTTGAATCTGGCGTCACATCTGTAGGAAAAGTAGACTTTTTCATTCACTGTACGCTTCTCACATTACTCTCTTTGCATACTTTTGGTTTCCTTCAGTTTCCGTGTACCAACAAGGATTTCACTTGAGCATATTTCCTAACAAGGCAATGGAACCACGGAGTTTCTTACCTGTCCCTCACACTGTGCGACAAATACACTTAATAATAAGAATCAGATATATGGAACACGTTTGGGATCACGGATATTAGATTCATATGCACATTTTCAGTGTGCCTAATACAGAAATTACACAGCTAACGTGTGACCAGACCATCATCTAACCCTCTGTTCAGTGTGATAATAAAAGATACATGGCAAGTGGAAGACTAAACCAATGTGTTATTTGAGTAAATATGTGGACTTTCCCCCAGAATTAAAATCTTGATAGCAAGCAGTAGGTAAAATAATAGACTTTTAATTTTAAGCAGTAATTCTTTCATTCTGTAGCTGTTGTAACCTATGAAATCCCTTTCATCTCTGGGTAACCATTGCAACCTCCAGAGCGTGGAAAAAAAACACGAGAAATATAGCACTTTACCCTGCCTGATACGGTTCAGGAAAACTTTTGGTACTCGAAACAGATCCTTTATTGTTTACAAGGGGATCTTATACCATTCTTCCCGCAAAATATTGACAAATTCAGGAAGCAATGACGCAGGTGCAGACCGATCACGCACCCTTTTCTTCAAAGCAGACAACAAAGATTCAACAATACTACTATCTGGTAACAGTGGTAGCCAGGAGAGATGGGACACTTCATCCTCGTGTTCACAAAACCGGATGACGCGAGGTATGTGAACAGGGGCCCTGTTGTCTTGGAACACAGCATCACCACCGAGGAACGAACATGGTACCGTGAGATGTACCTGATCAGCCAAACACTCACATAACCCTTGGCACTAATACGACCTCAGAGAGCATGTCTGAATCTTGTTGAATACCACGCTATGTCTTCCCAAACCGTCACCAAACTCTTGCCGTGTTTCACTCTTGGGACGTTATCTCGGCGAGAAGTTGGAGCCGGCCGAAGTGGCCGTGCGGTTAAAGGCGCTGCAGTCTGGAACCCCAAGACCTCTGCGGTCGCAGGTTCGAATCCTGCCTCGGGCATGGATGTTTGTGATGTCCTTAGGTTAGTTAGGTTTAACTAGTTCTAAGTTCTAGGGGACTAATGACCTCAGCAGTTGAGTCTCATAGTGCTCAGAGCCATTTGAACCATTTGAGAAGTTGGAAATAGTGTGAGACGAGACTCATTCCACTAAATGACTTCCCTGCATTGCTCCACAGTCCACATTTTATCGCTACGGCACCACATTTTCCTGTTACGGGCATTTTCATCACTGATGAGTGATTTGCAGACCCATAGTTCCCTCCATTCTGGAACTTCCTTCGTGTTGTATCCTGTCTGACATACAATTCTGCAGTGATTATTGTCGTGACTGTCGTATTATTACTTTTCGTCACAATCCTCTTCAGTGACCGTCGTCACGGTCGCTCAAGACACGCTTGCGTCCGCGTTGTGCTTTGCCTTCGATGGTTCCCCACCTACCATATATGTTGTATAGATCTTCGATGCGGTACCTCTTGAAACGCCAAACACTTTGAATCCTTTGGCTACAGAAGCACCCACCACACAACCACCTACAATCTGACCGCTGTTGAATTCACTTAGCCCGGACATAACGCACGCACAACTGCACAGAACAATGTTGTGACCATGACTGTCACTTGTAACGTATTGGGGACATTGCATAGTTGCTATTCGTGCTCAAATATAACGGTGCAACTTTCAGGCTTGGCTAGCATCGACGCACATCAAAAAATGTTTTGCATCACTACAGTTCCCAGAACCCCTGAAGATAAAAGTTGACTGTGGATATTGTATAACAGTCACAGTCCCTTTGACTGTTCAGAGATGTCACTAAATCCGCCCAAAGATGTAAACAAACGTGAATAAGCAGCGCCTATTAGATGGAGGGGGTCCGACAGACCATCACTTAAAGTCGTTCCAGGAGGTACAGGCTCGTGTTATCTGTAGTTCAACCATGCCTCGACGGTCAATACCGAAGTTCGATCGCATCCGTATTTGTTCCAGGAAGGGCTCTCAACGAGGGAAGTGTCCAGCAGTCTCGGAGTGAACCAAAGTGATGTTGTTCGAACATGGAGGAGATACGGATAGACATCAACTGTCGATGACATGTCTCGCTCAGGCTACGGCAGTGAATGAACCTACAGATTACGGTTCGGAGGAACCCTTACAGCAACGCCACCATGTTGAATAACGCTTTTCGTGCAGCCATAGGACGTCGTGTTACGACTCAAATGTGCACAATAGGCTGCATGATGCGCAACATCACTCCCGACGTCCTTGGTGATATCCACCTATGCAACCACGGCACAACGCAGTGCGGTACAGATGGGCACAACATCATGCCGAATGGACCACTCAAGATTCTCTTCACAGATGAGTGTCGCATATGCCTTCAACCAGACAATCGTCGGAGACATGTTTGGAGGCAACCCGCTCAGGCTAAAGGCCTTAGACACATTGTCCAGCTAGTGCAGCAAGGTAGAGGTTGCCTGCTGTTTTGGGGTGGCGTTATGTGGGGCCGAGGTATGCCGCTGGTGGTCATGGAAGGCGCCGTAATGATTGTACGATATGTCAGTGCCATCCTTCGACCGATAGGGTAACCATATCAGCAGCATACTGGCGAGGCATTCGTCTTAATAGACGACAATTCGCACCCCCATCGTGCACATCTGGTGAATGATTTCCTTCAGGATAACGACATCGCTCGACTAGAGTGTCCAGCATGTTCTCCAGATCTGAACCCTATCGCACATACCTGATTGAATAGGGCTGTTTATGGACGACGTTTCCCGCCAACCACTCGGAGATATATATACCGAATCGCTGTTGAGAAGAGGGAGAATCTGGACCAACAGTGCCTTGATGAATTTTTGGATAGTACGCCACGACGAATACAGGCATGCATCAATGCAAGAGGTCTTGGTACTGGGTATTGTACCGGCGTGTACAGAAGTCTGCACCTCTGAAGGTTTCGCTGTATGGTGGTACAACATGTCTTGTGAGGTTTTCATGAGCAATGTAAAGGGCGGGTATGATGTTTATGTTGATTTCTATTCCGATTTTCTGTACAGGTTCCGGAACTCTCGTAACCGAGGTGATAACAAACTTTTTTTGTTGTGTGTACATTTATCTTCAAGCAAGAATTTCTCCTAGCGTTCCCAAATTTCTTCCGAAACCTGTGCATTCCTGTGACACAGTTTACTGCATTCATCACTTCGTTTTCCTCTAGAATTTTTAACCGCGACACCACTTCATTATCAACCTGACGATTCCTTGACGTTTCAGGATGTGTCCAATCCCTTCTTCTAGTGAAATTGTGCCATGAATTTCTTTTTTCTCCAGTTCGACTTAATACCGCCCCACTAGTTACTCGAGCTACCCATCTAATCTTCAGTATTATTCTGTTGCATCGCAATCCAAAAAGCTATTTCGTTCTTGTCTGAACGTTCAACTTCATTTTAAGCCTGCACTCGAGACAACTAACTTCAGAAAAGGCCCCTAAAATTTAAATTTATAATCGATGTTAAGAAAACCTCTTTTTCAGGATTGCTTTTATTCCTCCTGAAAGTCTCCATTTCATATTCTACTTCGAACACCATCAGTTACTTTCCTGCCCAAATAGCATAGCAAATTCACTACTTTTTGTGTCTTAATACATAATCGAAGTTTTTCAACGGGATCTGACTTAATTCTACTACATTCCGTTAACCTTGTTTTACTTAATACTACTGTAGAGCTCTGTGTGCTAATATACACCGACTTTCATTAAAAGTTTGGGATATGAACGTATTGTTTGAGAGTTCCCTGTTTTTATAATGACCTCGCTGACGTATGAGAAAGGGATGGTACACGTTCTGTTGCAAAATAGCTAGGCAAGGAACTGAAAACCATTTGTCAATACCATTAGAGCTAAATGAAGAGCTACAGAACGGGCCAAGGGCCAAGATAGTAAGTACATACTTTCGATTGTATATGGGTACAGGTTTCTTTTTCGACGTAGCACTAAATGCTTTGTAAATATAATGACACAAACTGCATCGTCGGAACAAAAACTAATGTAGCAGCAGTTGTGACCAACAAAGTTTAACTTTGTAATGAAATGTGTGTTACTTTTTTACCTTGTATGAGCTTGTTGATAATAGGTATTGCAGGTATTTTAAAATGCCAACAGGCCAGAACTGGTCTGTTATGTACTACCTTGTTCAATAAAGTTAATCAGCATAAAAATTTTTGGCTGCCTACAGTGGGCATCCAGGATAAGATGAGGGTATGTACCCACACAAGAGGAAATTAATTGTTTTCTTTCTTGGTTACCACCAGTTTTTATGACTCTTCTTTAATAACACAATCTGAGCACGGGCACTGTACGGGACGAGAGAATTCAACACTCATCGGACGTAATTAGTATTCGACGAAGTAGCTTTGTACAAGACCTCTTTTCCATAACAGGTTCAGTGGTTTTAATATTACCATTCTCACTGCACATGAATCCAATGCAAACAGATTAGGAAGGATGCATATTAAGACATTCATTTGATGATCTCAAATACAAGTATGGTATAACCGAAAGGAAAACGGATTGATGATTGACCACATCAGGCCTTCGTAGAAAATTTCCATATTTGCTTCGTCTTAGGAGGGGATACAAAACGATCAATGAAAAAAAAAAGAATCTTTAACTCTCCAGCAACATGATATGCAATAAGGAAAAAAAAATATATCTGCGGGAGTGATTAAACTGGACCGAGCTCTAAATATCAAAGCTGTGGCTTTGAGTGAGGCAAAAGAGTAGCCGTCTATGAACGCCGAAAACAAACGATGAAGAATTATCCGCGAGTATAACGTCTCCTTGGAAATGAAGCACTATAAAAGAGCGGTAAGGCGTTGCAGAAACGCATTGCAGGAGGAAGCGAAGAAGGATAAGAATGAAATGAGTTGTTACAAAAGAAAGGGCCTGGTACTCCACAAAAGCGCGTTCGAGTGGCTCCAAACAATAGCAATAAAATCTGTTCCTCCTTGGAACACTGAACGAAATTCGGTTGAGAAGAACACGATGCCGTAATTAGAGTAACAAAAGGAATGCAGCTACTTCGAGGAAGGCTGCTGATTAAAAAATTCCTCGCCATTTTTCTAATAATCTCGGCTTTTTGCGTACAGCTCATTCGGGCCGTACAAAATGTTTGCAAATTCGGAAGAGTTTCTTACAGTACACGTCCGCGAAATTCCAAAGGCTACTAATAAGCGAACACTAATATCCACGCCAGTTAAATCGGAGCCATAAAATAAATTCGGCCATCCAAATGAGGTGACCACCAAGGGAAACATTCACAAAATTCATGACATGGCAATGCAAGACAAGAAAACGGAGACATTATTGACACTGTAGGCATTTCAGTTGAGCGAGTGCATAATATTTTGCATGGGGAACTGACAATGAAGGAGATCCAGAAGGAGAGTATCACTCCGCAGCGGAGTGTGCGCTGATATGAAACTTCCTGGCAGATTAAAACTGTGTGCCCGACCGAGACTCAAACTCAGGACCTTTGCCTTTCGCGGGCAAGTGCTCTACCACCTTTTTTTTATTATTTAAATCTCATTTTTGTTCTCTTTTGTTCGTTTCGTCTGCTCGGGGCGGACGTCGTAAGACATCCTTTTAAGTTCGTTGATGATCGATTAACTCAGTTTTTTAATTACAGAGGGCACGTAACCCTCTGACCGAACACGCTGAGCTACCGTGGCGGCTGTCTGAGCTACCGAAGCACGACTCACGCCCGGTCCTCACAGCTTTGCTTCTGCCAATTGTAACCTTCCCACAGAAAATTTTTGTATAGCAAAGTTAAATAAGTAATGGAGCCACGAAGCAATATCGTCCCCACAGAAATATTTAAATAAAAAAATAATAAATGGGAGCCAAGTGTAACCTTCCCGCAATGAAATCTATTGATAATGACAATTAAATGTAAGAATCGCAATCTGACCCAAGTGTAAGCTCTCTACAAAAATGCAAGACATAAAATGTTCCAAAATTCAGATCCCCACAAAAATGAAAGATAATTCAATGATAATGAAATTTCAGTGACAATGAAAACTCAATTAGACCGAAAAGTCGATCTTTGGGCCCTGTGCAATAATCCGAATTCTTACCTCAGTAAAACTGCATGTCTAAATTCTGCTCTTATTCTTCGCCATAGCTTGGAGGAAATGCATCGCACATATTCTTTGAATTTAACTGAAACTTTTGTTTAAGGAAATGCAACAGAAATATTTTTTCAGTTAAGTAGCTCTTTGTTAAACATGCTTTGAAAACAAAATTATTATTGGGGCACTTCTTGAAAATTAATTACGATAAATATACATTACATTATCTGATGTGCGCAATGCAGCTTCGTTACCTTATTTAACAATATACCTCGTTCAGCATCTTGACCAGAGACACATGTCGACGCCCGCGGACTGCGTCCCACTCGCGACTCTACCCGCAACTGTACAAGACTACTACTGCCGACAGACTGCATGCAACGTACAACAACAACTGCCGACTCCCTACATGCAACTGCTCTCTCGCAACTGAACTATCTCGCACGTGCTACTACTCTCTGGTCAGAGATTGTCATGGCTCGCCATCGCTGCATACGTGTTTCACAGTATCTCGTCTCCTACCTTCCAAACTTTACAGAAGCTCTCCTGCGAACCTTTCAGGACTGCTAGTTCTTCTGCGAACCTTGCAATATCCTTTCCGCAATATCCTTTCTTCCAGGAGTGCTAGTTCTGCAAGGTTCGCAGGAGACCTTCCGTGAAGTTTGGAAGGTAGGAAACGTGGCACTGGCGGAATTAAAGCTGTGAGGACGGAGCGTGAGTCGTGCATGGGTAGCTCAGTTGGTAGAGCACTTGCCCGCGAAAGGTAAAGGTCCCGAGTTCGAGTCTCGGTCGGGCACACAGTTTTAATCTGCCAGGAAGTTTCAATGAAGGAGATGTGTGCGAGGTGGGTGTTGCGATTGTCCACAGTCGACCAAAAATGCATCCTACACAAACATTTCAACACAATGTCTTAATGTCTGGCGATGTTTAATCACAAACCGCAAGACGTTTTCCGCCGATTTGCAACTATCGATGAGATCTGGATCTATCATTACACGCTAGTCAAAACAGCAGTAAAAACAATGTATAAAGGCTGGTGCAAGTGCACCAAAGAAGACAAAGATCATTTTGTCTGACGGCAAGGTGATTTCCACTGTTTTTTGGGATTCTCTAGGTGTAGTCCTCAGATATTATTTGGAAATGGCAGAAGCATTACTGAAACTTGCGTTAGTCGAAAAGATATCAATGTTGGCAAGCAAGCAACGGCTCCTTGAACTGGGTAATGCTCCATCCCATGCATCAGCGTTAACAATGGCGAAAGTGCATTAGTTCGGCTTTAAACTGGTTCTTAATCCATCCTATTTATCAGACTTGTTCCCGACTGACTTGTTCATCTTCCGTTAACTTGAAACTTTGACTTGTTTAGGAAGGAATTTTCATCGAGTGAGTGGTAGTTGCAGTCAGCGAGTATTCTGCAGTCTTTGAAAGAACTTATTTTTCCTATGAGGTGAAAAAGCTGGAGGATCGCTGTTGTGTATCCCACATAGGAGACTATGTAGAGATGTAAGGTGAGTTATATACAAACTAAACTTTTTCCATGCATTTTTACCAGGCTTATAAACCAACCCTCGGACAATGAAGTTTCTTCTTAATGGATTCTGAAGTTGAATGCTTGGGTCAA
Organism: Schistocerca serialis cubense; assembly: GCF_023864345.2. Classification (NCBI taxonomy): domain Eukaryota; kingdom Metazoa; phylum Arthropoda; class Insecta; order Orthoptera; family Acrididae; genus Schistocerca; species Schistocerca serialis. The sequence goes on from NC_064643.1 coordinate 582,195,415, forward strand.
AAATTTCGTTTGAAGGAAATTCAGGCAGAGTGCAGTCACTAAGCACTCTCCTGCCACTACAGCCATGCCTCAGTGAAAGTTCAGTGCAGCCGTTCTGAGGTTCGAGCCGTTCGGCCGTTGTACGACACGGACTTTTATACACTACAGATGTACGAAGTCCCAGATCGTCTTGTAAGTAGCTCCACAGGAATCTGGTTATATTTGACGGGCAGAATTTGCAGGGAATGATCTAATCTCAATCACGTGGACGTTCGTGCCAAGTAGACAACAAGCGTATTGCCAAAACAGTGCATGGGGGCTTATTTATTAAATTTGAAAATCATTTTTATTTTTGGTAGCTGTATGTCCGATTACGCTGTGTCTCGTAAACGGTTGGCACTGACTAGTATTATTACGCAATCTGACTGCATAGAACAACAACAAAGAATGAAATGAAAATTTTCGTTAACACAATTAATTAATTAAGTCCCCAGCAACTATAAAACCTACGAAACCAAAGCACAAGTATAACTGTTCTGTGTGTGGAAGTATGACTCAACGTACACATCTGGCACGGTTCTTCTTCAATAAGACAAGAAATTTCAAATACCATTTATACTGACGTGATAAAAAAAAATTAGAAATACTATAATTGCGCAAGAAAACCAGAATTACACTCTAATACAAGAACACAAGCCAGATGCTTTGTTGACTGAACCTGTAATGACGCATTATTCAGGACATTGAAATAATGAGGAAAAAAAAGAAAAGGAGTTTGTTACCTTCATTTATATTGATGAAAAGCACTCTAATCATTACAGTATCTCCACACCGACTCGCTACTACCACATCTCAACAAAAACTCCCTACTACGACCTCTCGACAAGAACTCTTCACTACGACATCTCAGCAAGCACTCTACTACTACGAGTTCTCAACAAGCACTGACTACTACGAGTTCTCAACAAGCACTGCCCTCCGCTACTTCTCAATAATCACTGCCAGTGGAGGCGGCGAAACAAAACTGTCTGGCGCTGTGGCTCAGTGTAGCCACCTTTCATATGCCCTTCCTCCACGGGCTAGAATTTGATGGTATTTTTGCCAGCATTGGTGGTGAAAATACCACCAAATTCGTCAAAAAAAATA